>NC_141033.1:42510000-42802500 GCF_052040795.2 Danio rerio | reverse complement strand
TTTAAAAAATTATAACCGTCACTAGAAATCAGTTTTGCAATTGAAAATACAATAGTAAATCTATTTTTAATTATGATTTTTTTAGAGCAAAATGAATAAGAACTCAGTTAACGATAAAAGGACATTTTAACCAATCTGCCTGTGCATCACTGTGATTAAACTTGAATTGCGACACCAATAAAGCGCAAACAACTTGCGTTTTTTTTATAATCTTCTTGTGTATGTAAATTCAACCAACATCCATGAGTGATGAGGGTGAAAAGAAAAACATTCTATAAATTGCCCTTTTTTTCCATCCATGGACTTGCTCAACATGGGATGCTTCATATTTATTTATTTTTGAGTTGTGCATGGACATAAAAAGTTTCTTTGAACCTGTATTATTTATAGTAGTAACCATCTTGACTATGTCTACATGCCTCAATTCATTGATAGGCTGATTACAAATTTGCGTTAAGAAAGAGTTGGACAGGTGTACCTAATAAAGTGGCCGGTAACCCCTAATTTTTTTTTTTATTTGCTAAAAAAAATTAAAATAAAGGTCTCTTTGCTGAAAAAAGTTTCCTGACCCCTGCTTTAAGGTATACACCAAAAAAAGATTTATGCGAGGACGATATAATGCTGTCGTTCCAACAATTGAAAAAAAATTTGATATCACCCAGAAACATTTTTAAAAAATATTTACAGGTAAGAAGTTTTATACATTTAGAAATTAAAACGCATTCAAAAATATCATTGTCTGTCATAGAAGATCACATGAATCTATCAATTTTTTTGTCTTCTAATACATCATATTAGAAAACATATCTAAAGAAGAATGGATAGATTCTTGTTTATTTGGCCAAAATAATAGTATAAACACCGTGTAAATTACTGCAATATAAATGATGCACTTACATTACCTATGAACTTACATTTTACATTACACCAGCTAAACTGCATAGATTTAACCCAAATATTCCTGATAGCTGTACAAAATGCAATGAAGAAGTGGGTACCCTATGTATGGGAGTGCAATGAGATCCAAAAATTTTGGAAAGAGATTCTTATCATGACTGGTGAATCAATTGAAGAAAATCTAGTTCCCAAATTATGTTTATTTCACATATATCCTGTAAACCTGGATCTGAACACAGGCAAACGCTATTACTCCAACCGAAGCGTGTTATTGCTTTAAATTGGAAAAAAACTTAAAGGCCATCCTGTAACCAGTGGATTAAAGAAATGACTAGTAATTTTGCTCCAGAGAAGCTAGCATACACTGTAAAGGGAAATTACTAGATTTTTATAACATTTGGACCCCCTTTTAAAACTTTTTGAACCAGGTGGACCATGCAACATTTTTTGATGTTTGAGCTTTCAAACCATTGTTGGTGTCTTATTGTATTGTTCAGATGTCTTACATTTCAGCTACAATAAACACGTTTGTTTAACCACTAACATTAAGCTATGAAGTGCAAGATAGAAAAATGCACTGAACATTGTTATTTTTTTTAATACTGTTATTATTTGAATTCATGTAATTTATTTACATATTTATTTTCACATTTTTAACCGTTTGTCTTTTTATTTTTATTTATTTATTTATTTATTTATTTATTTGTGTGTATTTTGTTCTGTAGTTTAAACAAAACCCAATAAATATATTTTAGAGGAACAAAATAGGCTAGTTAGTGTCATTAGGCAAACCATTGTGTAAAAATGGTTTGTTCACTATCCCCCCCCCCCCCCCCAAAAAAAAAATAATAAAATAAAATAAAAATAAAAAAATTGTTTTTTGGGACTAATAATTTTGACCTTAAAATGTTTTAAAGAAATTAAAAACTGCTTTTATTCTAGTCGAAATAAAACAAATAAGACTTTCTCCAGTAGAAAAATATTATAGGAAATCCTGTGAATATTTCTTTGCCCTGTTAAACATCAATTGGGAAATATATTAAAAAAAGACATACAAATTTAGAGTAGGGCTAATAATTGTGACTTCCATTGAATATACTGCTTGATATTAATAATACAACTATATAACTTCTTCTCTATGTGAATTCCATTTGATTTTTATTTTGCTGAAAGCAGGTTTTGTGTTTTATGTGCGCGTTTGGGTGCAAGCTTGCTGCTCACGGTTCTGCTCTGAAATTTACAGAACATATGCATTGCCATGGGAGTATTGCCTGACAATTACAGTTATATATACAGCAGAAAATGAGAGCTGTTAAAAGCGCTGATTATAGGGTGGAATCGGGACAGAGCCGTTTTTCTGCCCATGCCACAGAGACGAGCCAGGAGGCTCCACAAACTGACACGGGACTGAGGGATTATGGGACACTATACGTGCAAAGACTCACGCTGCGTCCCAAATAGCATACTTTATATAGCATGTGAAAAAGGCGAGTAGTGGTGTTCAATAAACAGTAGGCAACAAGTACCCAGATGACCACTTCTAATGAGATAGAGCAGTATGCATTTGATGTACACTTTACCTAGTAATCTGCCATTGTTAGTGTAGTGAGGTGGATTTTCTTTTTGTTATTGTCATTTTGGATCCAGCAGAGGGCATGAGAGAGAGTAGTGGAGGTGCGTTAGTCATTAGCATTTTCTCCTCACAAAGCTCACTCCAGGTCATGGTGGCAGATGTTTTTCTTAGAATGCATGGAGGTTTTTTCTTTTCTATTTTCTCCTCTTTTTTTGTATAAAAGTATAATGGTTTCAATTTGGTGTCCTCCATGATATTAATTCACCCTGGCCATAAATTCCAGAAGTGTTGAAGATGAACTCTGCAGAATGGAACATCATTACTGAAGGGACTTTGGACTGGCTCAAATCATGATCAAACCGGCTCCAGCACACTTGTCTGGAAGTAAGTTTAAAAAGATTGAATGTGTGGCTGGGTGACAGGGTGGCTCAGTGGTTAGCGCTGTAGCCTCACAGCTAGAAGGTCACTGGTTCGAGTCCTGGCTGTACAGGCTGGCATATCTGTGTGGAGTTTGCATGTTCTCTCTGTGTTGCTGTGGGTTTCCTCCCGGTGCTCTGGTTTCCTCTACAGTCAAAAGACATGCACTATAGGTGAATTCAATAAACTAAGTTGTCTGTAGTGTATGAGTGTGCGTGTGGGTGTTTCCCAGTACTGGGTTGCGGCTGGATGGGCACATCAATATAGCACAATGTTTTAATACTGTACAACACTGTATTTTTACATTACTGTGATCGTTATGGTTGGGGTAGGTGATGTTAAAACACATTATTTAATGGGTAATTTAATAAACGCACAGCTGTATTCATTCTAGCAACAAACCATGCTGCATTAGAAATTGCCCTATACGCTTCACTATTCCCTATATTAGTTCACTCTTATAGTCCTCTTAGTGTATGAAAAAAAGGGAACTGGAGCATTGAGTGCATTACATATTAAAACTAAATTTAAATAAAATAAAATTTCAACAAGATTTTTATATGTCTTCTGTTTCTCTCGATTTTTCCTCTTTTTAAACATTTTATTTAATAGTTTTTTTTCTTAACATATATATTTTGGTGTACAAAAACTCGTATTGGCCACCATTAGGTACACCTTGCCAATACCGGGTTGGATCCTCTTTTGCCTTTAGAACTGCCTTAATCTTTCAAGGCATAGATTCAACAAGATACTGGACATATTCCTCAAAGATTTTGGTCCTTATTGACATGGTAGCATCATGCAGTTGCTGCAGATTTGTCGGCTGCACATCCATGATGCGAATCTCTCATTCTACCACATCCCAAAGGTGCTCTATTAGATTGAGATCTGGTGACTGTGGAGGCAGTTTAAGTACAGTGAACTCATTGTCATGTTTAAGAAACCACCTCTTTTTCAGACCATTCTCTGTAAACCCTAGAGATGGTTGTGCTTGAAAATCCCAGTATCAACAGTTTCTGAAATACTCAGACCAGCCCGTCTGACACCAACAACTGTGCCACGTTAAAAGTCACGTAAATCACCTTTCCTCCCTATTCTGATGCTCGGTTTGAACTGCAGTAAATTGTCTTGACCGTGTCTACATGCCTAAATGCATTGAGTTGCTGACATGTGTTTGACTAGATTAGAAATTTGCGTTAACGAGCAGTTGGACATGTACCTAATAAAGTGGCCAGTGAGTGTATATATGATATTACAATCACAGTTTTTTTCTCTCTAGATTTGATTGTTTCTAATCTGACAGTGAAAGATTACCTTAATGTAAGATTATTATAAAAGTGTCTCCACCTAGTGGTTAATGATTCAAATTTAAAGCTTTATAAAATGGCAGCTGAGGCTAAGCAGAGATCTGTTTTGTGGTAAATGCGCACAGACAAGGCTCGAACCAGCGACCTTTTTACTGTGAGGCGACAGCGCTACCCACTGTGTCACCACGTCACCCCTGAAAAACTAAAGGCTCCTTAAAGATGACAGATTTTACTACCCTCACCCATTTTGTGAAAATGTTTGGACATAAAAAGAAATCTCTTCCAAAAATAAACAAGCGTAAATAGATTATCAGGTGGTCTTCCCTTTAGTCACGCTCTGTCACCTCCAATGCGTCACTAAGACGACATAAGATGGCATCTTTTTTCCAAAAGTCCTGTCTGATATTCCTCCATCGCCGAGTCTCACTCAGTGAAAGTTAATGGAAGTGGAGAGATTTTCCCCTCAAGCCTTTCTCGAGTGTGAAACTGTTCTCTCTAGGGTCCTGTAGGAACACGTCTCGTACAGGCTGAGCTTAAACTTTGGAAACGTCACACTTTGTCTCCCTCCACTGGCCTGCATAATTGAAAGAGCCTATGCATGAAGATATAGCCAAGATGGCATATCAATGGCAAATTATTTCAAGGGCAGCTTTCTCAGAAAAAGGCTTTTGAACTTAACCCTTGATTTTAAAGGTGATGTTACTTTTCAGTTAGCCAAAGATGAAACCTGCAAGCTAAAACAATAGTTAATATCAACACTTAAATAAATGTTATGTGAAAAGAACAGAAAGGAAGAACTATTAAAAAAAATAAAGTGTACTGTATGAATAAATAAGAGAGCCTGTAAGTGAGAAAACAGTTGAAATGTTACTTTTTCAGCTATTTGCCATAGAAATATTTTTCATTTGACAATTAAGTAAAAATATAATAAAATCAATTACATTTACTGTATAAAAACTATAGACATATTGACATACTAATCAAAAGGACAAAACACAACAAATACACTACAATTTAAAATGAAAATGGGAATATATACACAAACAATCAAAACAATTTTTAATGTTTTTTCAAAAATATAAAATGATTGCGTTCATCAAGGCGGCATTTATTAAATGTAAAAAAAAAGCTAAATTGTCAAATACTTATTAAATATTTATTTATTACTTATTGTATGTGTTTTCAAATGAAATTGTTAGTCCAGTCATTATTGCTTTGAATACTATTACCATTAATAATAATAATAATAATAATTTTAATAATAATAATAATAATAATAATAATAATATTATTATTATTATTATTATTATTATTATTATTATTATTATTAATAATAATAATAATAATAATAATAATAATAATAATAATAATAATAATAATATTGTTATTAATAATAATAATAATAATAATAATAATAATAATAATAATAATAATAATAATAATAATAATAATAATAATAATAATAATAATTAATAATGAATAATTAATAATCAGACTGGAGTAATGAAGCTGAAAGTTCTTCATTAAAATCACTGGAATGAATTAAGTTTAAATTATAAACTGCTTTTAAATAGTTATTTTATAGTGCAATAACATTTTAAAATTTTACAATTTGTACTGTATTTTTGCCTTGGTGAGCAGGAGAAACTTATTTTAAAACATTTAAAAATCATACTGACCCCAAACTTTTGACTGGTAGTGTATATATTTTTAATAATTAAAAACTGGTCTGTGCAGTGAATGTAATTATAATGATGATGATGATAATGATGATATTATTATTATTATTGTTATTATTATTATTATTATTGCTATTATTATTATTGCTATTATTTTTAATATTATTATTAGTTGTAGTAGTAATAGTAAAAATAAATAATAATAATAGTCGTTTAAGTTTTAGTGATGCAGGGTTAATATAATTACATTTTAAGTTAATCCTTAATATTATAAATGAATATATGATAAAATAAATGTTAACTGAAATAAAACATAACTAAATTGATTTATTTAAAATAATTTGATCTTTTTGAGAAAGCAGTTTGATTTGACAGACTTGACATTTGACATTGATTGTTGTTAGTTTTTAATTTTATTTTTTTGCTTTAGAGTGGACAGTCTTCTTATCTCCTCCTATTCTATTGATATCAGTTGTGTTCTGCACTCTGTAGCTGTCACTGTTAGTGGGCGGAGTCTTCTTATCTCCTCCCATCCTATTGATATCAGTTGTGTTCTGCACGCTGTAGCTGTCACTCACTGCTAGTGGGCGAAGTCTTTTTTTTTTATCTCCTCCCATCCTATTGATATCAGTTGTGTTCTGCACGCTGTAGCTGTCACTCATGGAGAGTGGGCAGAGTCTTCTTATCTTCTTCCATCCTATACACAGTTGTGTTTTGCATGCTGTAGCTGTCACTTACGGTGAGTGGGCAGAGTCTTCTTAGCTCCTCCTCTTCTGTTGATATCAGTTGTGTTCTGCATGCTGTAGTTGTCACTCACTGCTAGTGGGCGGAGTCTTATCTCCTTACCTTAAATTTATATTAGTTGTGTTCTACACGCTTTAGCTGTCACTCACTGCTAGTGAGCTAAGTCTTAGCTGGTCCTCTCCTATTGATATCAGTTGCGCTCTACACGCTCAAGCTGTCATTGACACCAAGTGTGGGGGAGGAGTCTTCTTAGCTCCTCCTCTCCTATTTATATTAGTTGTGTTCTGTATACTATAGCTGTCATTTATCGCAAATGGGTGGAGTCAATTTAGCTCCTCCCCTCTTGACATAAAATGTGCTGTATGTGCTGGAGCTGTAACTCACATTGCGAATGGGTGGAGATTTCTAAGCACCTCCCCTCCTCTTCAGATCAGTTGTGTTCCGCTCTGCTGCGGGACCGACCTCCCCCCTCCTCTCCCACATGATATAAAACTCAGAACCGCACCACTTTAAAACCCTCCATCCTTACCAAATGACTTATAACTGTATTTTATTGGTGGGATCCTGTCTCTGCCCCCGCCTGACTCAGTACACTCCTGCTGTTTCCTTTTCTTTACAATTAAACCAACCAACCTCTAACCAAAACATCATTTAATTACAGTAAATACACTGGCCTCAAACATTATTGTAACTCGCAGTACCAAAGGTCATTCAGGTCTGGTAAAGTTTAGGTCTTCACTGATCCAGACTCAGCCTTGGTTGGCCATATTTACAGTAGCAAATATTTTTTAACATATTTTTTGGATGTAGAATTACCCATGAATGATGAAATATACAGTTGAAGTCAGAATTATTAGCCCCGCTTTAAATTTGTTTTTCTTCTTTAATTATTTCCCAAGCGATGTTTAACAGAGCAAGGAAATTTTCACAGTATGTCTGATAATATTTTTTCTTCTGGAGTAAGTCTTATTTGTTTTATTTCGGCTAGTATAAAAGCAGTTTTATTTTTTTTAAACACCATTTTAGGGACAAAATTATTAGCCCCTAATTAGCCCCTTGCTAATTTTTTTTTGATAGTCTTCAGAACAAACCATCATTATACAATAACTTGCCTAATTACCCTAACCTAGCTAACCTAATTAACCTAGTTAAGCCTTTAAATGTCACTTTTTTAGCTGTAAAGAAGTGTTTTGAAAAATATCTAGTCAAATATTATTTACTGTCATCATGGCTAAGATAAAATAAATCAGTTATTATAAATGAGGTATTAAAACTATTATGTTTAGAAATGTGTTGAAAAAAAAATCTTCTCTCTGTTAAACAGAATTTGAGGAAAAAAATAAACAGGGGCTAATAACTCAGGGGAGCTAATAAATCTGACTTCAACTGTACTTATACAGTGCTTCCCACAGGTTTGAAATATACTTGCAGGGGTAGCCGAATTAAAACACACCATTTAGCCACATCACATAAATAGTTATATAATTACAATAATTTATATAAAGACAATAATTTCATTTATTATGACACTGTTATACATGGTTTCTTTTCAATGGGTTGAAGTAAAAAAGACTGTCGAAAATAAAAAAGAAATCCACTGACAGGTCAAATCTGCTTCTCTGTCTTTCTTTCAAGTTCATAGCAAACTTGAATGCCAAAGCATTTTAGATATGTATATAGAATAACCTGTATGTATTATATTAACATCCTTAAATTAATAAAATAATCAGAAAATGATAAATAAATCACAGAAAAAGGAATGAAAGCAGACACAATTCTTTAAAAAAATATCATAATTAGAAGATAAAAACTTGTAGATTATTTAAATATAGCAAATGCATTGATTAACCTTTACTAATGGTGTGAATCTATTTTGTAGCCAGTTTAGACCAGTCATACATCCTCTTTCAGTATATAGCAGTTTTTCTGAGTTGTTTAGACAAAAAAATGAAAAAGTTGAATCCCGGACATTTTGCAAGATTTAAAAACACGGGCAGGACGAAGTCCCGAAAAGGCGCGACTCTGTTGGTCTGCAGAGTGTGTGAGACTGTCTATGGGAGTGTTGACAGCACACAGAATGAAACGGGTAGAACGAGAGAAGATTTTCCACCACTGAATTGATTGCGAATATTTGGTTATGGGGCGGATGCAAAAAAAAAGTAATGAATAATAATAATATAAAAAAAGTGTGACCAAATACACTTGGTAGGGCATTAATATACCTGGACGGCCCGCCCAGGTAAAGTCTATAGGAAGCACTGATTTATAATATTTTTATGCCACTGTGACTAAAGCAAAATAATGTGAAGACTTTTAAGTATTATGTATTTAATTCTGCATTATTGTTATCTTTAATATAATATCTTGACCTGGATGTAGAATTAAATTATATTATACTATAAAATATTTATTTTATATACATATATTTTATTTTTGTATCATTTGTTCATTCCTTTTTTTTTTTTCGGCTTAGTCCCTTTATTAACCGCCACAGTGGAATGAATTGCCAACTTATCCAGCATATGTTTTACTCAGCGGATGCCCTTCCAGCAGCAACCCATCACAGGGAAACACCCACACACTCTCATTCACACATATACACTCTCATTTACACACAAACACTACGGCCAATTTCAGCTTACCCAATTCCCCTACACCGCATGTCTTTGGACTGTGTCGGAAACCAAAGCAATCGGAGAAAACCCATGCAAACATGGGGAGAACATGCAAACTTCACACAGAATTTTTTTATAATATATTAATATAATATATTATTATTTTATGAAATATTATTCGGGATGTTAGAATTAGCCTAGAATGCTGAAATATATTATAAACAATATTTTTATATCGCTGTGACTAAAGCAAAATAATGTGAAATTCTGTATTATTGCTATCTTTAATATAATAGGAGTGGCAGTTGTAGCATTACTATTAAAATTATATTATAGTATGTAATATCTTGTTATATACTTTAAAATAAATTTTATACGTTATATATTACATTACAATACATTGTATTATACAGAATCTTCAAAACAAGGTAATTACTTTTTGCATTCAAAATTGTGGAATTCAAATATTCACATTAGCCAAATTAAACGATTATAGAATATCCTAAAGATATAAAACAACAAGGATTTGATTATGCACTATCATAAACTGACCTGAGTGTACTAAAAATAGCTGCTCACAATCCAGCTCATAATCCTTGTTGTTTTAAGGATGCTGTGTGACCAGCAATATTTTGAAACAGGGCTGATGCTCCATCTTCTGTCCTGCAAGGATAAGCTTGCCCTCCTGACCAAGATAAAGCACAGCAGCTCTGTGTCTCCATTCATCTTCAGCACCGATAAGCTGAACTGTATGCAAACACTCAGGAAAGTGACACATGGCTTCCTACAGCCGCTACTCACTGCATACAAACTACACCGAGCGCCGGCAATCTAATTCTTCACAACACTGACTTTCAGTTTAATAGCAGTATACAAGTATGCAGCTGAAGATGAACTCTGACTCTTATAATAATAGATATAAATTACTTATGTGCTGGGGAAAAATTGATCACGATCGGCTGGGTCAGTTGGCGTTTCTGTGGGGAGTTTGCATGTTCTCCCTGCGTTCGCGTGGGTTTCATCCGGGTGCATTCTCGTGGGTTTTATCGGGTGCTCCGTTTCCCCCACAGTCCAAAGACATGCGGTACAGGTGAATTTGTGTAAGCTATATTGTCCGTAGTGTATGAATGTGAGTGAGTGTGTATGGATGTTTCCTAGAGATGGGTTGTGGCCGGAAGGGCATCTGCTGCTTGAAAAGTGCTGGATAAATTGGCGGTTCATTCTGCTGTGGCAACCCCTGATTTATAAAGGGACTAAGTCGAAAAGAAAATGAATGAATATGCATGCATGTTAATTCCTTACATTTATTTAGCGCTTTTCTCAAAGCTTTTTCCACATTGGGGGGAATCTCCTCATCCACCACCAATGTGCAGCATCCACTTGGATGATAGGATGGCAGCCATATTGTGCCAGGCCGCAAACCACCCACCAGCTGATTAGTGGAGAGGAGACAGAGTGATGAAGCCAATTATGATATGGGGATTTGTTAGGAGGCCATGATGGACAGAGGCCAGTGCAATAGTATCTGGATGCAGCCTTTATGTTGCAAGCTGAGATTGCATCAAGCCTGTTTCACACTGCAAGCATCAGCAATGCATGAGCAGAGCGTGTTTTTTTCGGCGTCCATGTTAACAGATTAAAGCTTTCATACCGCACGCAGCAGCAGGTCTGGTGGGGGCAAATGACTGACCACTTTCCTCCTCCATGTTTCCTCTGTTACTGTTGTTTACCGCATTGGGGTCTCCACACACGCTCTTCCTTCTGTCATTAAACCACGGAGAAGCACCATATTGTCGAAAGTTTAATGATGTAAAAAATGGAATGACTTAATTAATGTGATCTGCCTGTTTACATGATAGTCACATTGTCACATATCTGATTTAGATCTGATTTATTTTCACGTATGAAACCGATTTCTGAATATCCGAATGCATGCGTTTTTTTGTGTTTACACATAAAACAATTCTGATCTGTGTCACATAAGAGAAAAAATTGGAATGTTGTCACATTTAACTGGCGGTGTAAACAGGGCCTTTGACATATGGATGTCACATTATGACACTAAAGTGACGTTGCATTTTAGTTACAGTAATTAATTATACAACATAAAATCAAACAAAGATAAACGTCTACTGATGTTAAACTTTTACATTGCATAAATGTCATATCATGATGTTAAAATGATGTTGGATTTTAGTTAATGCCACAGCCTAGAAGCTAAAAGCCTCAACTGACGTTAGTAATGGACAACAAATTGACATTCAAGTTTGGTCTCCTGACGTCGCAACCAAAATAGAACTAAAATCTTTATCATATGACGTTGTGTGCCTGCTGGGAATAATATACAATATAACTTTGTTCAGTACATACTTTTTCAATCTTTATATGTTTTTTACTATTATTGTTATAACCTTTATATCTCTATATGAATAGAAATTGTTATAATATTTGATTATATTGTTATAATTGTTATAATATTTTTATAATTATAATATATTTACTTGAAATAAAATAAATGTAAAAAATAAAATGTGTTAAAAGGGATTTTGGACTAACTGGAGGGTCTCTGGTTTGCTATGCCACAATCCACTGACTTCCTCATTTTAACGTTAGCTTCAGAATTAAATATATTAATAATATCCATAATTAACAGGCAGTCATGTGATTAATTTAAAGTGCGGTGAATCTCCGTACTCTAATGTGATCTTAAACAAACAGATATCATGCAGGAAAAAGGCAGATTTATGGCTGATGAAGTGGAATCCATCAAGATCAGGGAAATGTGTAATTAAAGTGAGGTTATGAGAGATGGACTCCAGTTCCCCTTCCTTCCTCCTGCTGTCTTATTAATCTCCTCCGTCGCTCTGTTGTTCTGATTATGGATGTCATACGGCAATAAAGCGAGTCGAGATCAATAATCCTGAAATTAAAAACGAAAGTGAATTTCCCCAGCAGGCCACACTGCTGCTGTTACGATGCATGAATATTCACGTTGAGCAAAGCCAAGCAAAATCTACAGTTAAAGCTGATGAGTGGCTGCAGGCATCAGGATGAACCTGCACACGTCCTTGCTGCAAGCAAGAGTACATGAAAACAGTTCATCAACAACAGAGCCACAACACTGATCTGTCTGACAGCTGCACATCCAGTCATGATTCTATTCTATTCTATTCTATTCTATTCTATTCTATTCTATTCTATTCTATTCTATTCTATTCTATTCTATTTCAGTATATTCCAGTATATTCCAGTATATTCCAGATACGTCAATAATCCATTCTATGCTATATTTTTGAGAACACAGAATATTATATTTTATTCTATTCAGTCTATAAGTCAATAATCTATTCTATTCTATTATGTTCTATTCTATTTTTTTTCTATTTAAAATATGTGTGAGTATTCTATTATGTTCTGTTCACTTTAACTCTACTACAGATATTCTGTCAATATTCCTTTTTTATCCCATTCTATTCTTTTCAAATATGTGTCAGTATTCTATTCTATTCTATTCACTTCAAATCTATTTCAGATAAAAACAACTCTATTCTATTGAGTACACAAGTGAATATTCTATTTGACTCTATTCTTAGTATATAATAAAATTTTCTATTATATCCTGTGCTATTCTTATCTAATCAGTACTCTATTTTGTTCACTTTAATTCTTTTCCAGGTATATTGGTTAATATTCAATTCCATTCTGTTACAATCTATTCAATTCTATTCTGTTTCAATTATTTTGGGTAGCGTTTTATTCTATTATATTTATGTATGTTTCTGTTTATTCCAAATATAAGTCAATGTTCTATTCTAAGAACAGCAGGCAACATAGAACTGTTATAAAATGGAATGAAGTTAATATTTTATTCTATTTCATTATTTATATATTTATTTCAGTTAATATTTTATTCTATTTCATCTACTGTAAACGGGTCAATATTTTGCTCCATTAAATTCGTTGTGTTTAAATATTTTATGCTATTTCAAGTGTATGGTCCAGAATTCTATTCTATTCTATTCTATTCTATTCTATTCTATTCTATTGAGTATATGGAACAGCATTCTATTCTATACAGTTATATTCTACTTTATTTCCACTGTACAAGTCAATATTCTATGTGGTTCTATTCAAAGTTTATAAGTTAATATTTTATTCTATTCTATTCTATTCTATTCTATTCTATTCTATTCTATTCTATTCTATTCTGTTAAGTGTATGGAACAGCATTGTAATCTATTCAGTTATATTCCTCTTTATTTTAAGTAAATAAGTCAATATTCTAGGCTGTTCATTACAAACTTATTCAATTAAATTCAATTCATGTTCATTTATATAGAGCATTTACAATGTAGACTTTGTCAAGTCAGCTTAACATAGAAGTTCTATTCTGTTCATGTCAACTCTATTTCAGTTATACTGTATGTGTCAGAATTCTATTTTTTTCTATTCTATTCTATGAAGTACATAGATATACAAATGTAATACTGTACATGGAGTACAAATGTAAAATATAATTGATTCCATTGTAAGTCTAAGACAATATTCTATTATGTTCTATACTGTCCTATTCTAATCTATTTCATTTGCTGCAAATGGGTCAATATTTTGCTCCATTAAGTTCCAGGTAAGCGTGCCATTAGTATATGCTATTTCAAGCGTATGGTTCAGTATTCTATTCTATTCTATTCCATTCTATTCCATTCCATTCCATTCCATTCCATTCCATTCCAGTCCAGTCCAGTCCAGTCCAGTCCAGTCCAGTCCATTCCATTCCAGTCCAGTCCATTCCAGTCCAGTCCAGTCCAGTCCAGTCCAGTCCATTCCATTCCATTCCATTCCATTCCATTCTATTCTATTCTATTCTATGGAACAGAATTCTATCCTGTTCTATTTTATTTTTCTCTATTACAAGCAGGCCAATATTATCTTCTTTTTCAAATATACATTTCTGATTTTTATTATTTTTTTTAAATAGCAATGTACAGTACAGAACACCAAAAATTTGTTTTCCAATAATTTTTAAGTATCATTTATGCTTTACAAAAGTTTGAAATGACACTACTCGAGGGTGAGTAAATGATGACAAATTTCATTTCTATGTGTGTCTGTGTGTGGGCTCTATTTAAAATCATGTTTACAGCTTTTCTGCACGCAAAACATATTTCTAGAAGAATAAATCAATGCAATGCATAATTTCTTGTTGATTAGAATAATACGCCTACTATTAACATGTTAATTGTATGTCCTCTCCCAAGAGTCTAGTTTACAATGCAAAGTTGGGCTAATCTAAAAAGGTCAACAAAGGCCACTCCCGCTCTTCTACTCATCTCCTGTGAAAGACAGAGATTACAGTGATTCATCACTGTCACGGATTCCCTCCTCCAGGCTTCACGTCTCGCGGTGTCCGCACAGATATCAGGCCAGTTCCTGCACCGCACACCCCTTTCCCCGGAGATGGACATCAGCCCCTCGTTTCCTCCCCGAGACCTCTGCCAATCGATGGGAAATTAATTTGCAGGCATCAGTAGAGAGACAAAATGCTAGAAAGTTCTTTAGCTCACGCTGACAGCCCGCTTTATCTAAACACAACAAGTTATGTTCGGCTAGGCAGAGGGCGGGGCCATCCGTGCGAGCGGCTGTCAGTCATTTAGCTGATTTATCTTTGGAGCCCCACCCACCTGTTACCTCCTGCACGTGAGACATCTGAGGTATTTGACTATTAATATACTGTTAATATGCAGCATGGTTACTCAGTGGTCAGCACTGCCGCTTCACAGCAAGAAGGTCACTGGTTCGAGTCCCAGCTGGGCCAGTTTCTGTGTGGAGTGTTAGCATGGGTTTCCTCTCCATTTTCCCCCACTGTCCAAAGACATGCGGTAAGTGAATTGGATTAACTTAATCATGTATGAGTGTGAATGAGAGAGTGTATGGGTCTTTGCCAGGACTGTGTTGCAGCGGAAGGGCATCCACTGCGTTAAACAAATGCCAGAAAAGTTGTTGGTTCATTTAGCTGTGGTGATCCCTGATGAATAAGGGACTAAGTCGAAGGAAAAAATAATAAATGAATACAGTTTAAAGAGAGTGTAACAATATATTTAAGTATACCCCCTAATTATTTTCCTTAAAATTGTTTATTTGTTTTAGTCAGAATGCTTAAACCGGCACATCCAGAATGTTACAATTTATAAAGCAATTAACCTATGGCTCACTGGTCTCTGCATATTAAACTGGCATCATATAATAGGAGTGATGCCACTTCAGCTTGAGGGTTTTTCCAACACAGGCTTTATCTGTGATGCTGATGTGCTGCGACGTCTGGAACATTTCTATTCATCACCAGCCTGTCCGTGCCACGACTGAGGGAATCACTCTCTGATTTCTCTTATTGATTTGACAGATCCCCAGGCCATGAAGCGCTGGCACAGAGAGCAGAGTGATGGCATCACACCTTTTTATTTGCTCAACAAGCAGGATTTCAGGCAATAAAGTGAATGCAACAAACATAGAGAAACATAATTAGGAAAGTTTGGAAGTTTTCAGGCCAATGGCAGAAAACTTTCACTAGCCATTTATCAAGCGCATGATGGTATAAAAGTGTGATGATAGATACAGTGGTCAGTGGAGCAGATTTCCCTCCTAAATATAGGAATTTTAAAGGCTATTTTTCAGATTTAGGGATCGCTGAAGAACACATAGATGGTTCTGTTGTTTTATGGCTCCAGGAAAACAGGTCATGTACCTGTTGTTGGGTTTATTTTATTAAATACATTTCAGATGAAAGAGGGTTATTACAGTAGGCCATTAATTTATATGTTATTGAAAGTTGATTTGGGAAATTGTGTCAGGCTTGTCTTGTTAGATTGGAGTGTGGCTTTTTACATGTGTCATATAGTTATGTAGCGGATGCTGGATAACGGATGTGCGGACCCACATGCAGAAACACACAGGTCATGTGACTGAAGTCATTTGAAACACCAGGTCACGTGACTAAAGTCATTCAAAGCATCAGTCATTTCAAGCATTTCGAGACCTGGTATATCTGCGTCGAGATCCCAAAGTGCAAATATTTCGAAACACTGTACCTAAGCATTAGCCGAAACAACCAGGTCATATGACTAAGGTAAGTCAAAACACCCAGGTCACATGACTAAGGTGATTCAAAACACACAGGTTATGTGACTGAAGTGATTCAAAACACCAGGTCATGTTACCTGTGATTCAAAGTGATTCAAAGCATCAGTCATTTTAAAAGCATTTCGAAACCTGGTAACTATGAATTGATGCCCCTAGTGCAAGTGTTTCAAAACAGTGCTTCAAAGCATGATCCAAAACACCCAAGTCACATGATTAAGGTGATTCGAAACACTCAGGTCATGTGACTAAAGTGTTTTCAAACACCAGGTCACGTGACTAAAGAGGTTCAAAGCATTGGTCATTTCATAAGCTCTTCAAGACCTGGTGAATCTGCGTTTAACTGACGGGGTCATAAAAAATCTTTATCTCATGTAACCTGGTAGACCGTGTGTATGCACAAAGTTACTGTGCTGCAAATGGCCTAGGTTTTAATCCCGACTTTTACAAATACTGTTACAGTTTTATAATCAAAACCAAGCATATTTATTCATAAAATGTTCATTCGAATGTCAGACCAATGTAAAAGGGCCATGAACCAACAACACCCCCCCTGCTTTACTTCCGGTACAATTCTACCTCAGAATAAAAAAAAAAAGCATCATAATAGGAGTTCCGCGTACAGAGGCAGGAGTGGGCGTGGCCTGCAGAGCAGGGGGGGAAGAAGGGGAGCGAACCGCTGTTGTCAGTTGAGAAACCAACATGTCATCACTTCACTTGCAGTTTTGCGCAACGTTACCGAATTTGATCCCGCCCCAAAAATCCTTTTTAACCTGGAAGATGAAATTAGCTGACAAAAGCTCAAAATTATCCAGTTTTCTCCACAATTAAAGCTAACAGGTGCTAACATTGTCTTAAGTGATTCTCAACACACACAAACCTGTTAAAATCTCAAAAAAAGTAACCTTTAAAACAAAACATTTTACAAGAACAGAGCATTTAAAAACTAACATCTCTTGCTGCATCAGCCTGGATTCAAACCCATTCTCTCCTCATGTTAATCTGGAACTCTCACTGCTTTACTAAATCACTTGTAACCTCAACTCTATGGAGTTTAACACCTCAATTTGTTTGACTGTCTCTTTGCTGAAACTGTTCTAGAGCAAAACACACACACACACACACACACACAAAAACATTAGGTAGGTGTCACTGTACAGACTGATTTTGAAACTTTTCGAAGCTTGGACACATTTGCCTCGACTGTTTTAGTGTTTAATGAAGCCTTGCTTTGCTCACCACTAAATACAGGCAAAAGGTCAGGCTAGGCAGCAAAGAATCAAAATGATGAACAAGACAAGAATTTAAACACAGCAAAACAAACAGGAAAGAACACTTTGTGATGTCCGTACATTACAAACAAGACTTAGCAAAGTGTCCGTGAAAGTGAGTAGTAAATATAGTCCATGTAATCAGTGAAGATGAGCTACAGCTGCGTCTGTGTGTGAGTGTCTGGATTATTGTCAGCTGTTGCAGGAGTTGATGGTTGCAAAGATTTCTGGAAGTTGTAGTTTGTTAGGGGTCGTGAAGTAATCTCCAGTGGAGAAAACACAGCTGGCAATCATAATACATATAATTTTGTTAGGGTACAGTATGTTGGTGTTCAGTAGATTTAAATTGGTTCCATTTGGAGGGTAGAAACTTCAGTGTAAAGATTAAAAATTATTATCTTTCTGTTGCCCTTGTAAGGTGTGGGGTATCCTCAGGACTTTGTTTTTTAGGGCTGTTGCTTTTTTCCCTTTACATGACTTCTCTGGGAGTAATTTTTAACGAATTTGATCTTTAATATCATAGTTATACTGACAAAATGATATTGTACCTGGTTTTTAAAGGGCACCTATGATTAAAATCATTTTTAGTAAGTTGTTTGGGCAGAACTGTGTGTAGGTATAGTGTGTCCACAGTCATATTAGAGTGATAGAAACACAATGAGTCTCTTTTTTTTTAATTTCCTTACGTTAAAATAGGATCCAAATCTCTTGCATTTCGAGGCCCACTGCAACGTCTCCACACCACCACCATTGTGCAGCGTTCACTTGAATGATGCGACGGCAGCCACAGGTCAATGGCGCCAGTGCGGTCACCACACACCAGCTTTTGGTCAAGTGGAGAGACAGTGATAAAGCCAATTCGGTGGATGGGGATGATTGGGAGGCCATGATAATTGAAAGCAGATGGAGGGAATTTGGCCAGGACACTGGGGTTACACCCCTACACTTTTACAAGAAATGCCGAGGGATTTTTAATGACCTCAAGGTCAGGACCTTGGTTTAACCTCTCATCCAAGTGATGGCACCCACTGACAGTATGGTGTGCCAGGTTGAGTGCCCCCTGGTGGCCTCACTAATACCACTTCCAACAGCAACCTAGATTTCACATGTGGTCTCCCATCCAGGTACTGGCCAGGCTCAGCCCTGCTTAGTTTCAGTGAGTTACTGGTCTTGGTCGTAATCACACAGCTGTTGTAATATGAAAAACAACATATAGATAGATATTAGTTGTTGTCTTTTCGTCTGCTGCTTCTTTTTCTTTCATTTGTGAATGCATTTGCTGTTTTGAAGCAGTCACCTCTCTGTGAATGCCTCACCGTCATATATTACATGCTTATGGAGAAACTCTGTGTTGTTGGAGTCTCTGCTAGAAACCCTTGTTCAAAACTGTATATTCCTCCTTATTTCCTGAGATCGGCTATAAAGAACAAACACTATTAAGCTTGTGATCAATATAGGGGACATCACCTCTGTTATCACACCGCAAAGCAGATTTATGCTCCATGCCATCGGAAAATAAATCACATATTCATACTTTAAATTAAAGCAGTGAATGATGGTGTTTAGACAGAGAAAGGGAAAAAATGGGCATGCGGGCAGATTAAATATTAGTGCGAGAGACAGGAATAAGTATTAAAAACAAGTCTAATTCCATTTTTGGAGTCCCCCCACCCCTCTCTTTGGCAATTAAAGGGAATTTCTCATGTCACAGGATGGTCCACTTTAGAGATGCTTGAAAGCCTTTAAGACATGAATGTAATTAGTGCTTTTACATTTAGCAAGGGCAAGCAAGGTGAGCCAAATACTGAAAATTGTGTCATCATTTGCACACTCATTATGTGTTTCATTATCATTGGAAACCTATATGACTTTCTGTCTTCCTTGTAACATTATGCAAAGACTGTTCTTAAAGAATATCTGGCCACCCTTGCTGACAAAAAGCACCATAAAAGTAGTTCAAATGGGTTGTATTAATATGGTCATGTATTATAGTGGCATTGATAGCATTTTGTGAATAATATACATACACTGTAAAACCCAAAAAGTTAAGATAGCTCAAACCGTTTGCGGAAACTGATTGCAACAAACCATTTGAGTTAACAAACTAATCTATATGAGTAATGGGAACTTACTCCATTTAAGTTGAAGTAATGAGGTATTTAATAGAGTTCAAAATTCTTTTCAAATGAGTAGAATTTACTTTCAGTCAATTTTGAGTTAACTACACTCATTTCATTTGATAAAGTTGACTGTTGGGTTTTGTAAAAAATTATATGATCAGTTAGTCATAACAGTATATGTTTTTAGTTCATTGTAACTTAGTTAATTATGTTCTAACTTAATTTTATACGTTATGCAAGCTGTTTTAAGTCAGTTTAACATAATATAAGTTTAATGGACTCATAAGGTTAATTTGATTCAGCTTAAAAATTTAAGGCAACCAGGATTAAGGTTGTGGGAATAAGAAAATGTTTCTTTTTATCTCCAAGTTGCACTTTTTTTCCTCTCTTAGATGTGTTTATCCATAATTGAGCGATTGAGATATATTCGTTTTTAATGGTTTTATTATTTTTTTAAATCTACAAAATCTGAAGTAATAATAAAATGAAATCAAAAATATAGAATTGAGAAATACAAACACTTGCAAGAAATAAAATAATGGTAAAAATAGAAATAATAATTCCTTACATTTATAAAGCACTTTTCTGGACACTCAAAGCGCTTTACACATTGGGGGGAATCTCCTCATCCACCACCAGTGTGCAACACCCAACTGGATGACGTGACATCAGTCACATTGTGCCAGACCGCACACCATACACCACACACCTGCTGATTGATGGAGAGGAGACAGAGTGATGAAGCCAATTATGATATGGGAATTGTTAGGCCATGATGGACAGAGGCCAGTGGACAAATTTGTCCAGAATGCTGAGGTTAAACCTCTACTCTTTTTTTGAAAGACATCCTAGGATTTTTATTGACCACCGAGAGTCAGGACCTCGGGTTAATGTCTCATCCGAAAAAAGGATGAGAAAAAAAGCTAGAAATAAAGTCAGAATTGCAGGACAGTCCATTTTACAGACATCAACTGATAGATAGATAGATAGATAGATAGATAGATAGATAGATAGATAGATGATAGATGGATAGATAGATAGATAGATAGATAGATAGATAGATAGATAGATAGATAGATAGATAGATAGATAGATAGATAGATAGATATGTTTTCACTAAAACGTCTTTGTTTTAAAATGGCATTTTAGAATAAAAACGATCCACATGCACACTGTCATGTCACCTAGCATTTCTGAACAGCCCTCCTTTCACACTATACAGGGTGCTTTGAGCACAAAACCCAAGAAAGCAGTGCACGTCATTTAAGAGCAGTGCACATTTATCAACGATGTACTGCTGGATTGTGTCTCACTATAGTTGTTAAACGTGATATTTAATTAATCTTGTCTCAATCTAATGACTCTTCTGTCTTTTGAATCTGTCAGGTAACGTATCACAGCATCAGTACACTGCTTTAATCTTTCATTTTCACGCATGTACTTTGTAATTTTAGCAAAAATCTCTGATACTGTTAATTGGTTCCTGTTGATTTTGCATCTTTTTTACCAGCCAAGTTTATTGAAGCCATTATAATGACACAGATCACTCTGCTTATTCATGCCAGAGTCCTGCAGAAAAAGTGATTGATAGGTGGTAATTTGTGTGTAACTTTTATTTATTTATTTTTGATTTGTTTATGTGTAAAACAAAGACCATGTGGGTCAGGTACAGTAGTTGAAACGGTAGGCTACAAAATAAAAAATTGGTTATGAATTATTTAATTTTTTATTATTAATTAATTAATCGCCGCATACAACGACGATGCCATTGCCCATCGCGATGTTTTGCATTAGACATCGTATTATGCTAAATTGGTTGATATCGGCTATCCCCACTGTATAATAATAAAAAATACTCAATTGGGAGATACAAAAAAGAAATGTGAGACATTGTATAAAAAAGTAAAATTGCAATTTTAAGAAAAAAAAAGATAGAATTGCAAGAAATAAAATTAGAACTTCAAGACAGTCCATAAATTGTTAGATAGAAATTCACAAGAATGGCTGAATTGGATTGTAAACTTATTTTTTTTGCATTGAACAGCAGAAAAAAGTGACAAAATATAAACTAATTTTAATGATTAGAAACTAAGTCAGAATTTCAGAGAAAGTATATTAACCTGAAGTAAGAAATAGTTGCAATTTTAAGAAAATAAAGTCAGAATTTTCAGACATCTACAACAGATATGAATTTTGAGACAGAATATAAATTTTAAGTAGCGGTGCGGTGGCACACTGGGTAGCGCTATTACCTCACAGCAAGAAGATCACTGGTTTGAGCCTTCAGTTGGCATTTCTGTGAGGAGTTTGCATGTTCTCCCCATGTTGCAATTGTCATCCAGGTACTCCGTTTTCCCCTACAAGT
The DNA here is from genome assembly GCF_052040795.2 of Danio rerio. Classification (NCBI taxonomy): domain Eukaryota; kingdom Metazoa; phylum Chordata; class Actinopteri; order Cypriniformes; family Danionidae; genus Danio; species Danio rerio. Next base: position 42,780,378 of record NC_141033.1, on the reverse strand, counting down.
TCAAAGACATGCACTACAGGTGAATTGGGTGAGCTAAATGAAGCTTAAATAAGAGTTAAGGAGGGTGTATTGGTGTTTCCCAGTATTGGGTTGCAGCTGGAAGGGCATCCACTGTGTAAAACGCATGTTGTATACTGTAAGTGGGTGGTTCATTCTGCTGTGGCGACCCCTGATTAATAAAGGAACTAAGCCGAAAAGAAAACAAATGAATAATGTACATTTTGCTAAACGCATAGTTTTTAACTTTGCAGAACATAAAGTTGCAATTTTGAGAAAAAAGGTCAAAGATTAGAATATAAAATCTCTGAACCATGATTAAGTGCACTAAGAACCCCAAAGTGCTTTGTTACACTTTTTTTGTTGTGAGCTGTGAGCCTCATTTTGTGGTTATTCTTAATAGGATCTGTGTAAATTAGGTTTTTGATGCCACACATTATGAGAGCCAACGATGATGGTGTGTTTGGGGAGAGCAGGAGACATATGATGGCATCCATCAGCTGTTTGGTCCACTGAAAGCCCATGAGAATCTGCCAAGGACTTTGTATTGTGCTGTCAGAGGAAGGTGATGCATGGATTTGCTAAAGACCAAACTGAATGTAAGATCCAAAGCAGATGTTTTTCTCTTCTGCAAATCCCAAATGCATCCTAATCTACAAAGAACATATCATAATGGAGAAAAAAAATCTTCAGTAGAAAATCAGAATAGTAGATGAAGAATTTTTTTCAGCCAAGGTCAAATGGGGCACGTGCATGAGACAATGGTGATGGCTATGCATCCAATCACCAAGATCTAATTTGAAATTTCATTGGCGATGGAATCACATCAGGTGTCTTCACAGAGGTAAATGGTTTCGTTCAAGGTTGGCCGAGCTATTGTGGATCATTTCTTCTTGGGGTTCAGAGGTTCCTCTCGACCTAACAGGTCTCCACATGTGTCAGATGATGCTGTTGTGGTCAAAGTCTAGAGGCAACAAATGAACAATGAAATGCAGGAAAGACAGGACATCTGGAGCCTTAAATTAAGTTTAATGAGTTGAGAAGTTCTGTGTGATCCAGTTGTGTGGATCTATTTAAACAATTTGTAAAATCTAATCTTATTTAAACCAACTGTATTTTATTATAAAATTAATTTAGTTTAACAAACAAACTGTGTTAATTTAGTTCCCAGCATGCATTTTGTAGGAGTGGATGCAGAAAAGAATGCTAAATGACCCACTTAATATATTGGATACTGTCACTCCAAAATGCCCTGATGATATCCTATCTGGATGTGTGTTTTTTTTTAGGTATGATGACAAAAGTGTTTAATTGTGTTGTATTTATTGTGTTTAACTGTGAAAAATGATTGTGTTGCTTTTTAATTTTAAGGGCTTCCATTTTGGTGAGGAGTGGAGCTTTTGATGCTTCATGTTCATGTTAGCAAAAAATATGCCACACAATCTGCTATCTACTGAAATTACTGTTGACCTTGTTGAAAACAAACTGCGTCTACTTTTTACTAAGAGGGTGAGATCTTTTAGGAGAATATGCAAGTGGCATAGCAAGTGAATGTTCCATTGTGTACTCTTCAATCATCTAAAGATTATTTTACGCCACAGCTCTTTATGAATCTAAATAACCATTATTGTATACAGTATTTTGCAGTTTCCGTGTTTCCCCCATACTTTTAAGAAGCTATAGCTTTTAAAATTAAAGGTTCTTGGCTTCATGAAGGGGAACTTTTATGCAACTTGTTTTCCTGTAGTATAAGAGTTTCATTTCATTAAAATGTTCTTCAAATTTAAAAGCTAGTTTCTTTTAAGAACTGTTCACTAAAAGGATTTTTGAGGAATCCAAATTGGTTCTTACTTGATTTTTCTGCACAGACCCTTTTCAGAAATCTTTATTTATACATGTGAAGAGCATTTTTTGCCCTGTTTGTTGACATTTATCATCAACTGAATCTTTAACATTGCACAAAAGGTTCTTAGTAGTGCAAAAAAAAAAAAAAAAAAAAATGTATTCAACTGTTCTTCAAAATACATTTTTAAATATTAAGGTCCTATATGTGTGGAAAAAGGAGGTTAGAACCCCTTTACATTAAATAATTATTTGTGGATTGAAAGGTGTCCATGAGTGGTGAATATTCTTTATTTTTAGGAGTGCAGAAGAACCACTCTGAGTTTATAAAAAAAAAAAAAAAAACATTTTGTCCTAATTGAGAAAAAAAATAATATCAGAAGAACTCAAATTTGGGCAATAGCAAGATGGAACTTAAAGGTTCTTTGTGGAACTGCAAATGTCATTAATCTAGGGTTTTTATTTTTTAGGGTGCAGTAAAATAATACCAAATCAATATTTCATGTCCATATATTCATTATTTATTAAGTAGCTGTGTTTAAGAGGGACAATGTACAGTCAGATTACCACAAACAAATCTCTTTTATGATAATGACTGCACTGTATTAATGACATATAGGCCATCTGTGCTCTTTAGTCCTATCTCACTGTGACTAGACAGGCCAATTTTCACTGACATGTAAATGTGGGCATTCATATCTTAACATTTGTTTTCTCTGTGTCAACACTCCAAAAAAATTTTTTTTTTTGCTGCTTGTTCAAACTGCTTATTTCAAATGAGCTTAATCAACACAATGCTTGAGTTTTTTTTTTTTTGAGGGGGGATAACAATTGTTTTATGGTCAATCAACTTGTAAAAACAATTTAGTTAACTTAAACGACTTGTGTTGTGTTGACAAGATGAAGGAATTGTGTTTAACCGTGGATTTTTGTACAGTGAATAATGGCCTTTTTAAAATAATGAGATTTGGGATTTATAGAGTGCAGAGTTCACCATGAACACATTATTCTATTTCAAAAGATCATAATACACGTTAATGATGCATTTATAGCTGTATTTAACAGATTTACAGTTTAAGTGTAAGATTTTCTGTTTCTTTAAGAGGTCATGCTGATATGAACGTTTGTTGAGTGGACGAAATAACTATAGAGATATGAACTTCTGCCAACATCCCAGTAGATGAACCCTCACTTTACTATAAATGCCACGGATCCATGAAATGTTCCCATAAAATGGTTAAACGATCATCAGACCGGCAATCAGTATTTTAATTAAGAAAGTGCATTTAAAGTACATGGTAGAACACACATAATGTTAGATAACTTATTTTTCGAACTGCATTTTTATTTATACTTGCATATGCATATTTAACTGCATTTTTAAATGTCTTCATTCGTGTGTATTTTGATTGAATAGATTCAAAATCATGTCACTAAATCTTTCTTCTGAGCCGTGCTTATGAATTATAGAGTAGGGAGTCTCAGGTAAGCGTGATTCTGCAATCCTATCTCCGCCCTTTAGCTCAGTCATTGGCTGCCTCTTTTAAATATGCACTGCAGGGGCTTGTGATTGGATAGATTCTTACACAGCTGATTTCATAAAGCAAATTCTTGGGAAGTTGTGTAAAATCACTACGAGACATACTCAAGGTCCACAGGGAATCTCTTAATCTATGAGGAGGGCAATCACTGATGAGCGGCGCTGGACTTTCTTTCATGTAAGTAGCGGTGCTTTTATATCTGCCGCATTGTGTCTTTGAAGTTAAAGCGGCTGCTTTGATCTGATCTTTCGGCGCGCGTCTAATTAAACGTTCTTTGCCGATCGGATGAGATGTGATAAGTGATATTGATAAATATTCGGGAGATCAGATAAAGGTTCCAGGTTGTTTTTCTTTTGTCTTGGTTCTGTTTATTTAGTTCGCATTTGTTTAGTTCGCATCTGCTTTTCGGATTTAAAAGACTTTATAAACAATTAAGAAACCACAAACAAATGTTTGTTATTTGTTCTGCTTTTGATCTGTATAAAGATTATGTTTTATGCTTTGCTTTTTATGCATGCATGCTTTGATGAGATCCTATTTCGTTAATAATATGTATGTAACTAATCATAGTAAATGTTAATTTTTAAGTGTGTTGGATTTAAATTTCAGACAACTACATATTAAAACTTTTTTATTATTATTATTTTAAGTAAAAGACAACTCCATCACCTTCATAGAGATCCAGATGTTTTCATACTTATTTTATAATTAAGGATGAGTAGTTTAATATAAAGCAGTGTTGTGTCATAAGAAGAGAGGTGTATGACTGACTGACTGTGCTGGTGTTTGTCGCAGTCCGATCAGAGACCAGAAATGCATGAACACACACTTAAGATGAGAGTAAATATAATTTATGAGGTGAAGGTCACAGGAAAAAAGCAAAGAGTGTTTACTATTTCACATTGTGGGTTTATATATATGCTATCATTTAAAATAAGAGAGACATTACAAACTTTGAACGTTTTACAGTGCAATTTTTTTTTTTCATCGTGATGCACATCATCTAACATCTCTGTTGCAACTGCAGTGAGTAAGTGTGTTGTGTGATAACTGCAGTGAGATGAAGCTGATGGCATCATTTCTAGTCTAACTGCCTCCTCGAGATGCAGAGCTGGTGCAAGGACAGATTCACCTCTTCTTGTGGTTCCTGTGCCTGTCTGTGTCTAAATTTATGACCCTGTAGCTGTGAAGACTTTTTAGTTTGGATCACATCCAGCCCTCACCTCATCCGAGAAGCTTTTACATCATCATATTATGATGACAGATACGGTACATACGGTACTCTTGCAGCATTGGTGTTCCACTGCCCTTACACAGCAAATTCATCAGAGTTAAATTCTCGGTGTTGAAGCATTTCAGAGTAAAGTGTTGACGTTAAAGAGTTAGATTTTGATAAATGAATATAATAAGAGTTAGAATTGATTTTATTCAGTGCGAAATCAAGGAGTTATCTTTTTTACACTTGGTGGTGTTATTTCCAACATCCGGGAATTCATGCAGCCCCAGTCACTGAAGAATTTTCCAGACGCCATTTTCCATCTGAAGTTTAGAACAGCAACTGGTGAGTCAAACAACTACCTAAATGTTGGTATTTTACTGACTTTCTTTAAGGAAATACAGTTGTAAACATATTGTTAAGTTAATAACTTTAGAATGTAGTGACAATTTTAATCTTCTGCGGTTCATTCATGGTCGTTTGTGTATCTAGCTTAACTGCATTACTATTGACTTCTTTTCAAGAATGTTTTTATATGTGCTCACGCATACATAGTGCATAAAAACATCAAATGTACATGTTCAACACATTTCTGTCACGCTTAATGCCATTTTGTGCGTTGTTACCCATCTGTAAAATAAAATCGACACTTCTCCTTTAATTCGAAGCAAACTAGCGAGGGAATTCCCGGAGCAGCCTAGCCTACTCTGCCCGGATGCTAACGGCAACACAGGACGGTTTCCATAACCTCTGGAGATTTTCTAAAACATATCTGGTGAGTAAATGAACATATGCTTTCTTGTAAAAGGCTTCCTGACTAAAACATATGATTGTTTGTTATCCGTGTATGTTAATTTGGTTATTTTAAACACCGCAGCCCTTTTAAACTGGTTCATTCGTGGCCGTCCATATACCGTTAGTCCATAGAGTCGCGTGATAACGTACGCTTGAATTATATTAAGTGTTGACAACCATTAAAGTCGGAATGTTAACATTAATGTCTTTAAATGACCGCGTTTGCACTTTCTCAGACATTTGACGTTACAGAAGTCTCCCGGAAGTTGCGGGACTAACGTTAACGTTATCCCGCAAATGCACAGAGACTCCCAGATGCCCGCAAATGAATGATAATCTCCCGGAAATCGCGCGTCTCCCGCCCGGTCATCAAACACATTGCACACCCCTCTCCACCGCATCCCTCCCAGCTCTTCAGGTACGTCGCGCGCAAGTCACCCCCACCGCTCTTTAGGTACGTCGCGCGCAAGTCACCCCACCGGTCTTCAGGTACTCATCTCTCCCGCTACCTCTCGCAAATCAACTCTGTATCCCCCGAAAATGACTTTTCCCAACTCGGGATGTCTGACGTTAGTAAGTTAGGCTATTTCTGTAGTCAGGAACATCTTAGTCAAGCTTTTTCTCCCGCATGATATTGTGCTTAAAACTAGGCTAAACTTAGCATGTACTGTACACAACATTTCCGTTTTATTAAAGACAATTTAGTGCGTTGTAAACAGCCACCTGTCTGTAAAATTAATCAACTGATTCATATTTGAGCAGCCTAATGATGATACAGGTTTGATTTGTAGATTTATAATCAATAATCAACATCTGAATCAAAAGATATCTGAAAAAGTGTGAGGCATACTTTGTGATGTTCATCTCTCTTTTTTATCTGAAGGTTATGCATATGTGTTAGATACTAATGTGTTGTTGTTTTTTAACAGCCACAGTTCTCTGTACAATAACACAAGACCCTGGGACGGTGGCTGATTAGAGACGGATGGTGTATTTCCAGAGTTGGTGAAATGACCAAGCACACCTTCTTGGTCATATGTGGTGATAATAATGAAGGTATGTTTGATAAAGTTCTGTATTTGTTTCACAATAAGCTGAGAGGGTATTAGAGCATTAAAGAATAACAAATGACATGAAGGTGATAAGTTTTGTATTGTGGGTGAACTGTTACTTAAATAATGTTTTGCTCTTTGCTTTGCACTTTTCCTCTTCTGCTTATCCTAATAGTTAAGATTATATTTGGACCTGAAACATCTGCTAGACTCCAGGAAAGGTGGCGTCAATACTGGTCCTGAAAGGGCCTAACAAGTTGAATCTGGTAAAGAAACATGCACGCACGGGCGCACACACGCACGCACGCACGCACGTACACGCTTACAGAAAACTGTAAGTTTATGAATATTTTTTACACTGTGGCAAATATTTTGGGGAAGTCAGCATCACTAAATGATATAAAAGATTTTAAGCTCCTCTAAATTTTGCTCCAAGTGTTGTGTTAAATTCAGGATTCTGGACCGACAGCTGCCTGTTTTTCCAGTTCTAGTCATTGTGATTAACCTAATTGTTTTTGGAGATCCAACAGTGATGTATGTGTTTTTTCTACTTTTCCATATCCTGTCACCTCAACCAGCTGGGAGAGTCAAGTTGTGGATCATCATGAAGATTTTCAAAAGGTGAGTTTAGATTTCTTGAATGTTTTATTTACTTTAAATGTTCTTTTAAATATATCATAGAATTTGATTGCAATTTGTTTTCAAACATTTTTCTTAGTCATGCTGGAGTCTTGAAGAGTTCTTAGAAGAGCATCACCCTATATCCGTGCATCAGGAACCACCAGACGAGCGATCAGCAGCTACTACATCGTCATGGATAAAAAGGTCATCCTGTGGCTGGGAAGCACTTCATTCACAGGACATGCTTGATTAGATTTCCTAGCTCCAGTTTGTTTTCACACAAGTTTCCAGCATTTATACCTTCATTTAAACTGCTGTGTTTGATATGGAGGACCAAGGAAACACCAGAAGTGAAAGATTTGCACGCCAAGTTGTTTAAAATGTCATTTCAGAAGAAAACTATGCGTTCAGAAGAAAACTGATGAAACATCAAGTTTGGACCAAAGGACTAAAACAGCCTTTTTAAGCACTGGTCATACATATTTTGTTGATACTGTCTGTACTAATAAAACATTTAAAGCATATTTGACATTGTTGCATTTTAAAAACTGAATGAATTGTTGAAGTGGTGAATGTTTTTAAATAAAATGTTTTTTTCTTTTGTAATTTACAGTCTATTTGAGTTTTTTACCATATTTACACTCAAGAGAGTTGAATAAAATAATATATTACACCAGGCGGTGTTAAATATAGTTACATTTTTTAACTCTGCCCAGAGTTAAAATTAACCCTTACTTCGGTGTCAATGTGCCAACCCTTTTGAAAGTGTTGATTTAACTCTTTTTTGAGTGGACCCCATGAGACACTTTCAAAGTGTTGAAATTAACACCCATAGAGTTGTTTTGGGTCCCCATATTTTGCTGTGTATCCAGCCATTCAGAGTGGTACAGCTATAAACACCAAATAAATTACAATAAAATGACATGTTTACTCTGCTTTTACTGTTTCTGCCCCCGGTGTTTTGCTGCACTGGGTTATTAAAATAAAAGTGGTAATGTTAGTAATATAGCACAGGAAAGAACAAAGTGACAACCTCTTCTGAGGCCTTTAATCAGTCTGAAAATGTACATTTCTGTCATCAGCGCTCAAATTACCACTGCGCCCGAACCTTTGGTCCGGTAATATCACTAATACAATACTTATTTGAGTGGTTTGATTACACTTTCATCTCAAACAGAGGAGCATATATTAAGACAACCTTAATCTAAATTAATTACACGGCTTTGATGTTAGAGTTCAATGGGTTGATTAGTAGAGTAGGGACATGCATATTTTGAGAAATCATTACTGCAAACACATACACACATCATCTCCCATCTCTTTGTGTTTTTCAGCAGCTTGAGCATGTCGTCTCTGCTTTTATTATTTGCCAAATACTGCACAAATGCTGTTATGTAAACAATTTCGGAAGAATTTTCCTTATTGTTTTTTTTTTTGTGTGGTGTTTTATATGTAAATTATGGGTTGTGTTGCATTGTGCTGTAATTAAAGGAACATTACAGTTTTATTTTTTGAAAATGGGCTAATTTTGCAACTCCCCAAAACAGTTGAGGTTTACCATTTTTGTATCCATTCAACCTATCTCCAGGTCCAGCTTGATCTCAGATGGAAACATAGCTATTTTACGTTTTTGTTAGTTTAGTGGCTAATTCTGTGTCAATGGCAGTGGTGACGACATGGAGACAGGGTAGATAAAAGTACAATAAGTTTAATAGTTATCAGCAAATAACTACCAATCACAAGGCTGAGTCATAGCCAGTTAATCGGGCAAGATTCAAATGAACAGTCAGCTCAATAAGGCAGTCAAGGCGAAATGAGTTATAAAATAAAGGCAGTAGTCAAAAAACACACAATGGTCATAACAGAAAGGCAATACAAAATAATGGGAAATGAATTCGGGTGAGGGCTTCCTCTGCTGGCTGAATGAATGGTTGCTAGTCTTATTTGTTATAAATTTGTGCGAAAATGTACGATCTTAAAAAGGAAGCATGGCAACCACCCCTAGTACGGCCTAGGGCCGTACTCACACTAGGTACAGTTGCCTCGAACCGGGCCAAAGCACGCTTGTCCCCCCTCCCGTCTCCCCCGACGGCCCGCGCTCACACCATATCGGGCCTCGGCACGCTTACGTCATCGCTGCTGCGCTGTTCAGAAGCGGTCTCTATGGCAAGCCTTTTTAGCATTTAAATCTTTGTTCTGACTCCATAAATATATTTAAGAGATATCTCTAATTATATTTTGACTAGTCATAATTATAATTCGACTAGTCAGAATAACAATTAGAGATATCTGCAATTGCAATTGTACTACTACGAAATCAGATTGGAGATATCTGCAAATATATTATGACTAGTCATATTCCTCTATTGACTTCCATTGAAAAATATTTGCAGATATCTCTAAATGAGTTTTGACTAGTCACAATTGTAATTAGAGATATCTCTAACTGAGTTTTTACTAGTCATACATTTGGAGATGTCTTTAATTCGTAATATTTAGAGATATTTACAAATATATTTGAAGATATCTCTAATTAATTTACTAATAGTTGAATTACAGTTGTAGATATCTTGAATTGGATTTTTGACGAGTCAAAACTCAGTTAGAGATATCTGCAAATATTTTTCAATGGAAGTCAATAAAGGAATATGACTATTCATAATATATTTGCAGATATCTCCAATCTGATTTCGTACTAGTACAATTGTAATTGCAGATATCTCTAATTGTTATTCTGACAAGTCGAATTATAATTATGACTAGTCAAAATATAATTATCTCTCTAAATATATTTATGGATAGTCAGAACAAGGTTTAAATGTTAAAACGGCTTGCCATACGCTTTCACTCAGCAGCACAGTGAAGATTTCTCTAGTTATATCGTTTCAGTCGTTTGTTATGCAGTGACATGCAGTCAAATATTTCGCCAAACAGTCCTTAGGGATGCGGGGACACGCAGTCAGATATTTCGCCGTACAGATCCGCCACTTTTGGCGCTCATAAACAATCAAAGCTCTCGTGCTGCAGGAATGAGGAGGTCTGCTGAAGGCGCGCAGCTGGCGTGCTGGGAGGAGTTTGCGTCTTTAATAAACTACGGCAGTTTGCGATCACTGAACAGTAAGAATGATTAATAAATCCATATCAAACAGTCCCTTAAAAGTCACGTCTCGCTTTCGGTTTCGGGCTTTGGCGCGTTTCGCGCTCACACACAAGCGTACCGCGCCAAAGCCCAAGTGTACCGCACTCAGGCACACCTCTTCCAACCGGGCCAGGGCCGGCCAAGTGAACCGTGCTTGAGCCCGATTCAGCGCACTCACACTTCTCAAACGATCCGGGAAACGGGCCTGGGCACGGTACGGATGGCATAGTGTGAGTAGGCCCCTAAACGCAACCATAATTGGAGGATGAGCAAATCATAGTAAACTGTATGAATGAGATTATACAAACTCATACGAATTAGCCACTTAATCAAAAAGTTACGAATTGCGGTGAGATTGTGTTACCAGGTCTGCCTGGAGCACTTTTAACTCAGCTTAGCATAGACCCTTGAAATGGACCATTAGCATCTCGTATCCTGAGTTTCAATAATTTTCCTAGTTAATCTTGACACTTCTGTCGTTACATCATGTACTAAAACTAACAGAAAATGAAACATTGCTATTTTCTAGACTTTCATGATATTAATTTTTTGATTTACACTTATAATTTTTTTGGTCTGAGACTGCAATACATTTGGCAGGATTTTAATCTCATGGCACTGTATAATATTACTGCACCTGCTGCAGCCATACTTTTTATTCTTTGTCGGTCTAAGTAACTTTTTAGAGAAGTTGTAAAATGACGCAGTTTTCAAAAAAAGTGTAGTGTTTCATTATATGTACACATTTCCAAGTTTAAATAATTTCGTTGCAATGTTTAAGCAGCTTAATGAATGCTAATGAATTTCAATTAAAGCATTTTAACTGATTTGTCTAGAGATTTGACTATACTGCTAGGAAAATCAAACAAGTTATTCTATACTGTATTGTTGCATGTAATGTACACAAAAAAGGAATTAATTTAATTTATATTTCTAAAGATATGGCTCTAGAGAATGTACTGCAATTTGTCACCCGCAGTCACACGCTTTACTGCGTCTGTAAAGGCCACTTTTCATTAAAAAAAAAAAAAAAAAAAAAAATTGCAGTAACCACCAGATGGCGCAAGGAACAACTGATTTTCCATTATCTTAGTTATCATGCTTGTTTACATGTAAATGCATGGACAGTATTTGTGTGCGAGCGCTCGATTCAGCTCCCTTGATGCCTCGAGCGGCTGGGTTTCTGTATTTAATTTTGGAGATAATTTGTACATATTTGTATTCACATAAGAATACAACAGAAAAACATTAAACGTTACAAATTACGTGTCCACTTTTGAGGGCTCAACACAATTTCATAGATCTAAATAAAATAGCCTAAGCGATATTGAAATTATTTAAAGAAATACAAATATCGGATATAATAAAAACAATAAATAAACATTATAAAACAAACAAGCTATAACGATTTAGGAATATACAGTGTAATATAAATCAATTACATACACACCCAGAACTAAATAGTCTCTGTGTTGTCGCAAATGTACTTTATAATCAAACTTTTGTAACTAAGTATTTTTTCTTGCCTTCTTTGTTAACATGATGGTGGTGATATTCAGAGCTTGTCAAAACGTATCTATATCACTATGATCAGATGCTTTCTTTAGGGCTGCTTGTTATTTTTTTGTGTGTTATTTTTTTTTCTTGCGCGGAAAGCTTGCTGCGTATATTTATATACTAATTTATTATTGCTCACAACAGCATGAATGACGTTGGGATGTTTGTTAACCGTATATTCTTGCAAAAGTATTTTTTTGTCAATTATAGTTATAGCCAAAAAATAAATCATGTTTCTTGTGCACACAAGTGCGAGAATGAACAAAAAGTAGCAGACTGCAGTTCACTTAATGGCCACTGGTGTTGCTAATAACAATCATTTCTGAATTCTACTGTACATTTAATGGCAATATGTGACAAAATATGATAAAATAAATCAAAGCTTATTTTTTATCTTAGTAATATGCATTGCTAACAACTTTAAGGGTAACATTTAGATTTGTTAAAACTCTCAGATAGGCGACGCGGTGGCACAGTAGGTAGTGCTATCGCCTCACAGCAAGAAGGTCGCTGGTTCGAGCCTTGGCTGGGTCAGTTGGCATCTCTGTGTGGAGTCCACAAGTCCAAAGACATGTGGTACATGTGAATTGGGTAGGCTAAATTGTCCTTAGTGTATGTGTGTGAATGTGTGTATATGGATGTTTCCCAGCAATGGGTTGCAGCTGGAAGGGCATCTGCTGCATAAAACATATGCTGGTTAAGTTGGCAGTTCATTCCACTGTGGCGACCCCGGATTAATAAAGGGACTAAGCTGAAAATAAAATAAATGAATGAACTCTCAGATATCAGATTTTCTAAATGTTGTATCTTGACCAAATACTGTCAAATTATAACTCGATATTCACTTAACTTATTTATTAAGCTGTCAGATTATATATAAATCTCAATTTTCAAAAAATTCCAAAAACTGGTTTTGTGGTTCATGGTCACATATATAGTGTACACACTTTTATTGTATAGATAAAATATAATGTATATCACTGTTATTGTATAGATAAATTTAGTTGGGTCGGAAAATAATTACTTCTGGATTCAACTGGAAAAATAGAAATAAAAAGCAAAAGTTTTGAATGACATAAGGTTTTATTACGAGGTTTAGACTAAGGTAAGTAAGGTCTTACCTTGTTTACATGTGCCAGTTGCTATGAATTAAATTGTAAATGAACAGTTTTGAGAGATGGGTGGATGGATGGATGGATAGATAGACAGATAGGTAACACTTTATAATAACAGTACATGAATAATGATGTGCTAATATGTAACTTAAATGTTGCTTCATTATAAACTACTGATAAGTTAAGCTTGTGCTAATCATGATCTAACATTAACTACAACATGAATCACACGAGATCATATTTAAATAATTGCTACCTTAATTACTTATTAGGACATGTTTGTTAATTAATGTGTTGATTAACACTAGTTTTAAATGTAAATGCATGAAGGTAATGTTAATGGTGTAATAATGTTATTGGTAATGTATGAATGTTAAATGTTACTAACACAAACTCTTGTTAATGTATCCATGTCATGACTTTACTTAGAGGGGCACATTCTCATTAACCCATTGGTAACTAATCCTGAACTAATCTGAAATAATTTTTCAGTGTAAAGACACTAGGCTCACATGCATGACTGTTATGTTTAAGCATAGGGGTTCATTACTAGTTAAGAATGAGTAAATGATAATTTTCCCCTCCAAGTAAAGTCATGGCATGAAGATACATTAACAAGTCACAAGTTCATGTTAGTTACATTAAGCTGAAACTAAAGTGTTTAATACATTTATACACCAAATGTGAGGTATATGAGCCAGGAAGGCTCGTAGTGGGTTCTCAAAGTATATTAAAAAAATGAGAAAACCTCAAAATGATGGCACAACTCACTGATATAACGTGTAAAGTGATGGTTTATTTACAGTGTACGAGAGTGATACCCAAAACCCAGCAAAGTAGCAAAACAAACAAAAATAAAAGAACAAATAAACAACAAACAAAACAATAAATGTTCAATCACAATAAAAACATATAAGTCACAGATCGTTTACGGCACCACAGTAGCTCGCTCGTTCGCTCGCTAGGTGAACTGACAATACAAACAAACATGTTCTAACAAGTAATTAAGGTAGTCATTATTCACACTTGAACTTGCGACTTGGGATTAGTGCATGCCTTAACTCATCATTAGTTCGATAAAGTAATGTTTAGTTTATATATTAGTTACTAATAATTAGTACATTATTGGTCATGTACTGTTATTGTAAAGAGTTACAGATAGATGGATGGATTGATGGATGGATGGATGGAGATACGGACGGACGGATAGATACAGTAGATAGCACAAGTATATGGACGAGCATAACTGTCATGTTTAAACACAGGAATTCATGAGAAGGAGTTAATAATAATGTGCCCTTCCAAGTAAAGTCATGGCAAGAAGATACATTAAAAGTCATGAGTTTATATTAGTTACATTATGCAAAAACTAGATAACACAATTATACATTGCATAATACATAATGCATTAATTATTATTAATTATTAATTAACATGTTCTATCAAGAAATTAAGATAGTTCATAATAAAATACAGTTTAGTATGTGTAAGTACATCATTATACATGTGCTGTTATTGTAAAGTGTCACAGACAGACAGACAGACAGACAGACAGACAGACAGACAGACAGACAGACAGACAGACAGATAGATAGATAGATAGATAGATAGATAGATAGATAGATAGATAGATAGATAGATAGATAGATAGATAGATACTTGAATCAATGGATGGATAGATAGATCATTAGAAAGATTGTGTCCTCATACTTTTCACCACATATGGATTTTGCCATCTTAAATGTCTGTCTCATGTGCAGTGAAATGGCTTCTGCTCTCAGATCTTAATTTGGTCCATTCTGAGCTGTCACATGTCTGCAGTCTCTGTATTTATGTCTCAGTACTGTGAGTGTAATGCTGGGAAGGTAATTGCCTCTTAACAGTGTAGAAAGCCGTTCAGTCTTCGAAAAGTCAGGGAAAGTAGGATTTCTCCACAGCCCGGCTCAGTTGATGGTGTTTTACAGTTCCTCTAACTTGAATGAGTCATAAAGAGTTTTTTTTTCACAGATCAGGAGGTAAGTACAGTATCTGTTGTTTCATTCCACACAGTGATGTTTCTTTTCTTTAAAACTTGCTTAATTTCACAGATGGCAATGTTGGCGTGGATGTTACTGCTCACTGTGCGTGTGTCAGGACTGTCCTGGGGCCAACGGACTGAACCCATGTTTACCTCAGTAACTCAGAGTGTTTTCCCTCCTGACTATGAGAACAATCCAACGCAGCTCAACTATGGTGTTGCTGTCACTGATGTGGATGGAGACGGGGATCTGGAGATGTTTGTGTCAGGGTGAGTGTTCTGGATTTCTGACAGATTGCATACATTGGTTTCAGAAGAATAATGAAGAAGCGATGCATTTTTTTGTTTGACATAAAATACTTCAGTGTTTTAAAGTTCAGTGTTTTAAAGTTACAGTGTGTGGTGCCTTGTGCAGTTTAGGGGAACTTACATTTT
This sequence comes from Danio rerio, assembly GCF_052040795.2. Taxonomy (NCBI): domain Eukaryota; kingdom Metazoa; phylum Chordata; class Actinopteri; order Cypriniformes; family Danionidae; genus Danio; species Danio rerio. The sequence continues at coordinate 42,765,051 of NC_141033.1, read as the reverse complement.
TTGCAATAGTGACAGTAAATATATGTTAGCCAACATTACATTAGTTTTGTACTTGAAAATAATATTTCTAGTAGAAAGAGAAATGTCAAAGCAATTAATTGGGCGTATTTGTAAACCATTTGTGATATGATTTGGATCTTGGTGGATTTGTGTTGATGAAATTTGATGTGTTTGGAGTGCTCAGTGTTTGGTTTGAATTGCACTCAAGATTGAAATTAAGTGCAACTGACAGAATTGTATCTCTAGGGAAGCCAGAATTTGTTTTTCCTTTCTATTAAATGACAGCCGAGGTTGATTTAGGATAGGTCAGTGAAATACACCAACAAGGACGTGCCTTGTTGGAAACAGGAGACAAATAAATGGGCTTTGGTTATTCAGTACTCCCTGAAGGCATGTTTATATTTGAGTTAGGATTTCAGAGAATATATGGTCCTATTAAAATTATTTTTTCTACCCCATTAGCATTATGTTTTGGGTTTAAAGTATTAATCTAATAACAATAATGCCTGCAGGAAGAAACACACACACACATACAATTTGGTTTCTCATGTGTCATGAGGATTTTACATTGACATTGATTTTTCTACTCTACTGATTCTGTCCTTTTACCCCAACTCGACCCTAAAACCCAACACTTACATGAAGCAATCTACAGTTTTAGTATTGAATGAATTATTCTAAAATACTTAATTCTGTGTTAGTAATTTTACTCATGTGCACAAAAAAGTCCTCACAATGTCAAAATGACTGGTATATCCAAACTTGGTGGGATAATGCACACACTCACTTTAAATAAGAGAATAATATATAAACACTTAAAAAAATGTATTCTTGGCGTCACGGTGGCACAATGGGTAGCACAATCGCCTCACAGCAAGAAGGCCGCCGGTTCGAGCCTCAGCTGGGTCAGTTGGCATTTCTGTTTGGAGTTTGCATGTTCTCCCAGTGTTCACGTGCGTTTCATCCGGGCACTCCCCACAGTCCAAAGACATGCGGTACATCCGCTGCGTAAAACATATGCTGGATAAGTTGGCGGTTCATTCCGCTGTGGTGACCCCATGTTAATAAGGGAAATAAGCTAAAAAGAAAATGAATGAATGAATAGTTTAATCTTTGCCATTTCCCAATACTGGGTTGCGGCTGGAAAGACATCCACTGCATAAAACATATGCCGAAATAGTTGGAGGTTCATTCTGCTGTGGCGGCCCCTGATAAAAAAGGGACTAAGCCGAAGGAAAATGATAAATGAATAATCTTTGTCATTCAAAATTTGCACCAAATTTTTTTAGATCAGTGGTTTACAAAATAACCAGATGATGATGACAATGATGATGAGCACTATGCTTTTGCAGCACCAATATGGAGCAATGTTATAAATATGGATTTGGAGAATTATTGCGCAAATATGTACCCTTTAAAAGGATACTGATCCAGTGACAGTTATCTCTGAGAGTGTATAGTCAACAAATTCAACAGAAATCACTAGTCTTTCACCGCTCTGCAGGGATCTTGATCAGCTCTTCTTCTGTTCCTTTCCACAGTTCACTGACTGTAGTTTCTCAGCAAGGGTTTTCCAGAGATTTTCAATCAGGTTTAGTTCAGGACTCTGGGCTGTCATTTTATTATTTCAGTGTGGCAAGAGGCTCAATATCTATTTTATGCAATAATCCAGTTTTGCGGATAAAGTTAATTCGCAGTTTTGAATGGAAACCAAAAATGCGTATTAACTTTATGCGCAAAACTAGATTATCGCATAAAATACGTGCAAATAAAGCAGCATTTCTATCCAAGGAGTCAAATCTAACAATATTGTCACTCCCTTATTAACTGGTCCCAAATATCAACAGTAAAATCAGAATTTACTGCGGTAGGAAAAGCAGTGTGAATCTTTTCTTCATTTAATAAATGACTTGCACCTGAGAAGGCAATCCTGACAATCAGTGAATGCACAGTGGCGTTTGAAGGTGTGAGATGCAGAGCATAGACGCTCTTCATTCTGGAGGTCATTGATAATATATTACATAAATACTGAGATGTTTAAGGCTTTAAGAATGACCAAAACAATATTTCAGATGTTTTACAGTGTGCTCAGCCTGCTGGTTTATCCAGTCGCACATATTTTTATCATCACATGATCTTTCATAACAAAATCACAAGACCTTTTTCATTCCTTTGCAGCGAGAATTGGTAACCAGTTCAGAGCTAAACAGGTTAGGATCTGTCTCTCAGCAAACAGCGTCCCAACAATTAAGAGAATTTGAAATGAAAGTGCAGCCGTGACTATACCATCATCAGCAAAACTGAATAAAAGACTAACTGTGTGTTTACACCAAAAGCGGACCTTTTTCAGTATTTGTCAATGATAATGAACGTGTCTTATCAAATCTACAGTGTTTCAAGTAAAGTTGCTTTCATCAAGTGAACTATAAACCAATTCTCTGTCCACTCAACATGCTCCACAGCCAATGTTACCGTACGTTTACACAGAAAGCGGCAAAAGCGGCAAAGTAGCCGGAAGTCATTCATTTTCAATGAGAGCCGGTGGCGATAAGCGTCGAGGAGCAGCGTGCCGCGTTTTCGCTGGTGTGGGCATCGAGGAGAGTTGAAATCAAGTCAACTTTATGAAAATGAGCTATGACGCGGTTCGGCATAATGTTATAAATATGGATTTGAAGAATTATTGCGCAAATGTGTACCCTTTAAAAGGATACTGATCCAGTGACAGTTATCTCTGAGAGTGTATAGTCAACAAATTCAAGAAATCAGAATGAAGAAGTCTACCGCTTGAGAGGAGTCCAGAGAACACAGACCTGTAAACTTTGGTTCTGATGTCAAATGTTTTCAAGTGTTTGATTATTGCGGTTGCTGGATTTTCAATTATTTACAATGTTTTCTTACAAGAACATGCATAATTTACTGGCGAATTACTAATGTGCATTAATGTAATATATATTTATCTTTAAAAAAGCATGAATCCATGCGATAATACACAACAGTATTGCTTCTTCAGGATATTTCAGGCATGGACACATTAGATAATAAAGTGGAGCAAAGCTACACCACATGCAACTTAATCTTCCATTGTTAAATGAATTTGATCAGAAGTGCGCAACTTTTTCATGCTATAAAGCATGTTTTATGCAGGAATTGAACTGAATGTGACTTTTAAATAGGAGATCAATGTATTGAATTTTGACGCTCTCACCGCTGGAGCTGAAAGAAGACAGCGTCGTTGCCAGGGCGGCCAGAGCGACCTTGGACGTTCTCACCGCTTTTGGTGTGAACGCACAGTTAGTCTTTTATTTAGTTTTGCTGATGATGGTATGGTCACGGCTGCACTTTCATTTCAAACTCTCTTAATTGTTGTGACGCTGTTTGCTGAGAGACAGATCCTAACCTGTTTAGCTCTGAACTGATGACCAATTCTCACAGCAGTGTTGAACAAATTGAGATGTTCTGCATTATCCTGGTCTGTCATCCCAGTATGTCATTTGTCTTTTGTTGACAACCAGCCTTATCAATCCTGTTTTGATGACTTCAAATAGAACTAAGCAGTGACCTTAAATGTTAGGGAATTATAGGTTGTCCTAATTTTTAACTACAATATGTATAATTAATTAATCACGCACATATGACTGTTTTTTCAAAATACAAATCCAATTATAATGTTATAATAATATAAAATAAAATGCTTAGACTTATATATAATTTAATACATGCATAAATTGCAAGTGGTATGAATAGGGTATATTGTCACCTCAGAATTTTAAGGTTCTAGCTGACATTTTTCTCCAAATTAAGTTATTGACATATTCTTATTAAATGACAATGTATTTACATTATGGGATGTTTTTTTATAAGTTGTTTACATTTTAAGACTTTTAATTTACAAAAACAAAAACGGTTTATCGACAAAGTTGGCTCTAGCGCACATATTGTTTGCTATGGAATGCAAAAACTTTGAAGCTCAATATCTCAAAATCATTCAGAACGCAGATAGAACCTTATCATTCCAAGGTGACGATATGCAGAAGCACGTAGAAGGACTTTTAATTTGTCAGTAACCTGAGTCAAACGCTTATGGAGAACTGTATGCCATTACAAAATCGGCATGTTTAAGGTCTGTTTCTTTATAAAAAAACAACGATCTTCACTGCCTTAATGATATAAGCTATAAAGAGGGTCTCAGAATATACAAGAAGCACTGCATTAAATTATATTTTTCCACGCTATGTCTTTAAAATATGAACCTTTAATTTTACTTCAGTATTTCCATTGGTGTTTCTGTGCTTGTCTGCTGATCCTGACAGGTGCATGCATGTAAATGGCTTTTCACCTCGGTTTACGCTTTAACAACTAAATGAACACTGAAATCTATTTAACTGAGTATATCTTTAATAAATTACAGCATCGATGCTGTAAAAAGGAACCATAAAATTAAAAAAAGCCACATTAACTATTCACCTGAAGTTTATCAGTATGGGAAGAAACACTAGCTCGGCATATATCCTATCATATGAAATGAAATATTGCATTTTAATATAATGACTGATTAGAATATGTGGACTGTGTTAGTTTGCTTTAAATGCCTTACATGTGTTATGTATAAACTTATATGTACTTTTTCCCCCTCTTTAGCTACAATGGGCCAAATCTGGTGTTGAAGTATGACAAGTTTAAGAAGAGGCTTGTCAACATTGCTGTCGACAATCGCAGTTCTCCATATTACGCTCTCAGAGACCGACAGGGCAATGCCATTGGAGTGACAGCATGTGACATAGATGGTGACGGCAGGGAGGAAATTTACGTCCTCAACACTAATAATGCCTTTTCAGGTATGTAACGGTTTCACAAACAAGGCACTGAAGCAAATGCTACAGTAAATGGATTTTAGTTTCATGTAATTGTTTCTGTCATTTCATCCAGGGAGAGCGACATACACTGACAAGCTCTTTAAGTTTCGTAATGGCCGGTATGAGGATTTGCTGAATGATGACGTAAATGAACACAGAGATGTTGCCAATCGTGTGGCTGGCCGCTCTGTTGCATGCGTGGACAGAAAGGTGACAGCATTTACAGTTTTTATTGAATTGACCTGGTTTTATTGAATTGATTTATCTTTGTCCCAATGTGATCCCATACGGAAATCTGATGTTTATACAGTAACTATACATGAACTTGTATGTCATATATGTCATTTACATGCAGCATATTACCATACATTTGATTTCTATATGGTGAACTTCAATAACACAAACAGTATCATCTGTAAAAACCAAATAAGTACAAAAAGATATAGTTATGTGCAATGTTGTGCCACAAAATCTCACAGATCATCTGAAGTTCAGGATTTCCATTTATTTTATTGATGGGTTAAATGATTTCCAAGCCATGCTCAGACAAATGATATAAATATTAAATGTATATTATTTATTAGAAAATAGTAAAAACAAAATTAAATGCAGTGTTTATCATATTAAACTAAACAACTTGCTGTTAAATGGTCATAAACACTAAACTGTTTATGACCATTTGGTTTTTTATTTTTATTTGAACAGAGATGTTTGTGTTGCACATGTTAGCATTGGTTCATTTTAACTGTAGGAGAACACTGGTTGATTTTAAGGTTTCAAGAGTTCACACTTTGCTGGTGATTGATTATAAAGCTAGCTTGGCATGTGTCCCTGTTTGAGCTCAGGTAGATCTCGAGAACTGCCTTGCTGTAGTAGCTAATGAACATATAGTGATTGCTCTTAAGCGATAACTACTTACTAGGAGCATGTCTATGGTGCCAATTTGGATTAGTCAGAAGTTGCATGTTTTTGGATGGTGGGAGGAAACTGGGGAGCCCGGGGGAAACCCACGAGAGCACGGGGAGAATGTGTAAACTCCGCACAGAATCGCTGGATGGCTTGGTAAGGATTAAAACCTGTGACATGCTGTGAGGCAACAGTGCTAACCACTAGGCCACTGTGACACCCATCTAGGAAAGGTGGAGGAGTAGGGGTGGAAGGAGGGATTCTTCAAAACGAAGATTGCTGTTATATGGACCTTTTTAGGGTATTTATAGTGGCTTAGGAATCATCTGATTGGTGAATAATTAATTGAATAATGCGAGACCGGCCGCATTATGCAGTTGAATTGGATTATGGGACCTTGATCTTTCTTCCAACAACTTTTTACCTTGAAAAAAGTTACTTGGGTAACATTTTTAATAGTTAAAATATATTGTCTGGGTTGGTGTTGTAAATTATGCTACAAAAACTGTAATAAGCTGCCAGTACCCTTTCTGTTATATTACAGACTTTGTTTCTCTCTATATTATTTCTTCTACATTTTATTTTTTCAAACTACTAAAATGTCAATAAAAGTCACCTTGTAAAACTGTAGAGCTGAATTTTCAACAGTAGATAGAGTTAATTAACTGATATTGTTTTACAGTGTTGTCACTTTTCGGACTTCATGTAAAACAGTTTTGTTTCTTATGAAATTGTGCTGACTAAAACAAACATGTAGCCTGTTTTTATTAAATTCTTTTACGTTTTATGGAGAAAGCAGCTGTAGGGAACTTTTCTTGGTTTTGTTCGACTCTAAAATATTACAAAGAAGAAATTATTGATCTTTTTAAAACTGCATACAGTGGGGAAAATAAGTATTAAACATGTCATGTTTTTTTTTCATAATAGGAGCTGTTGACAAACCAGATTTTGGTGAAAACCCAAACAATACACACATAAAAATAAAGCAAAACAAAAAAAAAAGGAAAAGAAAAATGAGTTATGTGTAATAACAACCAAATGACACTAGGAGAAAGTACTCAACTACTGAAATGTATTTATTACTTTATATGAAGTGATTTTTTTGGTGCTTGCAGCTAAAAGACGCCTCTCATTTGGAAAATTAAGTCACACGAATTGCTTATTTTTACAAAAACTTCAGCGCAAAGTGTAAAAAACTTGATGGTTCTGAATAGGTCTCATTTATCAAATCTGATCTTTAATTTGTATTTTCTATTGGAATCAAGTCAGGTGATTGGCTGTGCCATTTTACAGCTTGATTTTCTTTCTCTGAAAGCATTGGAGAGTTTTTTTGGCTGTGTTTCAAATCATTGTCTTGCTAAAATGTCCACCCTGGTTTTATCTTCATCATCCTGCTAATGTAGATGTTGGACTGAAGCAGCTAATATTCATTTACACTGAGGAAGAGCAGAGGGTTGCCAAATAATTACTGAGAGGTTTCAGCTGCTGACTGGGCTTTCACTGCCTTTCCACACCTCCCTTTCTTCATGTGTTCAAGACTTTTTCTTTGTGTCATTTAATTTTTATTACACGTAACTTAATTTGTAAACTAGTTAGATTTGTTTTCTTGGCATATATGGATTTCTTAGGTTGTTACCAATATCCGGGGAAAATCTCAAGTCAACGGCGTCTTTAGAAAAATGGTGATGTGTTCAATACTTATTTTTTCCGCTGTATTATCGCATGTATAAATCTTTTCAACGCAGCTCATATAGGAACAGGAAAATGTGAATACATTCCAGCAATTTGTTATACTGTAGGTCTATTGATTATCAACAGAATGTCCTAAGAGCAGTGTCGAATGTAAGTGAAAGTGACTTCTGAAGTGTGTCAAGTGATTGTTTACAAGCCATTTCACCCTCACAAAAAAATTCCCTCAAAATCCTCCTCGGCCACCATCATCATCATTTACCGTCCGCCATCAGCGGGCAGTCCTGCCTCCCGCAGCCAGCCAATATAAGTATTCATTTCCAGCGCAATATTTGTCTCTGACACCGAATCATATGCTGTGATAATTAGAAAACTCAAAGGCTCATTTGTTTCTTTTTGTAAGGAGACATATTAGGTGGGAAGTGTAGCCTTAATTTGTCTTTCCGCACGGAGGTTATCAGAATTCCCGCCGTCTGACCGCGCTTTACTAAACCCAGACGCCATGATGAATGGCCAGTCGTGCCAATGATTTGTATTTAGTCCAAAACACAATAAGCTGAACAGCATATTTCTGCAATTACCGTGGGCCTCGTGCTGTTTTGCGGAGCAGTCAGCAGTGAAGGATGCTCAGTAATCCTGGAGGAAGAGCAGCGAGGGATTGAAATGGATTTTTTGCACCCGCAGTCATTTGACTGGGCCGATGATAGTGAGACGGGGCTGCTTAAAAGTATTTCATCAATGATTTTATGATTTACATGATTTAGGATCAGGCTCGTAATGCTTCGGAGAGAAACAAAACAAAACGAGGTCTATGGAATTAAATTGGGAAGCAAAGTAATTCAATAGATAACTAAATGAAAAAAAAAAATAATAAAAATAAAAAAAATAGTACTGTCATTGGATGCCATGCAAAAGTCGATCCCCAAAGAGATGCCTTTTGTTGTAAGTTGAATTTAAGTTGAATCCTGCATATGTTTTATGCAGTGGATGCCCTTCCAGCTCTAACCCATCACTGGGAAACACACATACACACTCATTCATTCGCACACATACACTATGGACAAATTAGCTTACCCAATTCACCTGTACTGCATGTTTTTGGATTGTAGGGGAAACCGGAGCACACACACACACACACACACACGCACGCACACACACACACACAGTTAAAGTCAGAATTATTAGCCCCTTTTTGATTTTCTTTTTTCAAATTTCTCAAATGATGTTTAACAGCAAGGAAATTTTCACAGTAAGTCTGATATTATATTTTTTTTTCTGAAGAAAGTCTTTTTTTTATTTAGTTAGAATAAAAGGAGTTTTTAATCTTGTAAACAAGGTCAAAACTTTTTGCCCCTTTAAGCTATGTTTTCCCCTCATAGTCTACAGAACAAACCATCGTTATACAATAACTTGCCTAATTACCCTAACCTGCCTAGTTAACCTAATGAACCTAATAAAGCCTTTAAATGTCACTTTAAGCTGTATAGAAGTGTCTTGAAACATATCTAGTCAAATATTATGTACTGTCATCATGGCAAAGATAAAATAAATCAGTTATTAGAAATGAGTTATTAAAACTATTATGCTTAGAAATGTGTTGAACAAATCTTCTCTCCTTTAAACAGAATTTGGGGGAAAAATATATACAGATGGCTTACGATTCTGAAGTTTTATAAAATGTATTTAATACTGTATAAGTTAATATAATTTCGAATATTTTTGAATAGTTCATTACACAGAAAAAAAAAGGGTTTACTGCATTTTTAGGTAACTATTTCCAAACAATTTGTATGGGCTAAATTTAAACAAACAAACTATGTTGAACATTACTAAATTTAATTAGTTTGTTTAAATTTAAACCCATTTTAATTGCCTGCAACCTGTTACCTTAAAGAATTCAGTAAACTCAATGTATCATTTTTTTTCCAGTGTATTTAAACAAAACTATTTAAAGTTTTCATTAGTTTATAATACATTACTCTAAATTATAGTCAAATAGTGTAGAACAATTCATTTCTGATAAATCAGAACCCATAATGTTGAAAAAGAGAAGAGTTGTTTTAACATAAAATATGTACAATTTTTAAAAATGAAATGTTTATGTAATTTTAACCAGATTAAGTTTATTATAGGGTGGCTCAGTGGTTACTGTCACCTCACAGCAAGAAGGTCACTGGTTTGATTCTTGACTAGGTCAGTTGGGATTTCTGTGTGGAGTGTCCATGTTCTACTCGTATTCGAGTGGGCTTCCTCTGGGATGTCCAGTTTCCACCAAAGTCCAAGATGCGCTATAGGTGAATTGAATAAACTAGATTGGCTGTAGTGTATGAGTGTGAAAGAATGTGTATGGATGTTTCCCAGTGATGGGTTGCAGCTGGAAGGGCATCTGCATATGTAAAACATATGGTGGGTAATTGGTGGTTCATTCCACTGTGGTGAACTCTATGAATAAAGGGACTAAGCTGAAAGAAAATAATTAAACTAAAGTTTATTATAAGGCAAAAGGCAATTGATAATTGAAAAATATACAGGACAAACAGAACATGTAACAAAACCTCAATCTGATACCTTACAAATGCATTGGGGCATAAATATCATACTCATGTAGCAGCATAAATAGTAAACTATTTAATATTTAAATTATTGTTACTTTAACGTAAACATGCATTTCTTTTAATCATATCAAAATAAATGTTAAAATAAATTAAAGATACCTGTGTCTTAAAGCTTAATTCATTTCTTGAAGAATGACCCGTGTTTATTTCCTTCAGCTTCGGCTAGACATTAATATTCAAATGCGATGTTTTCTCTCCTTGAAACTGAATCACTGTCATTTGTCTCTTCAAACTGGACAGGAAGACAGATGAGGCTGTTTCTGAAGGCAGACGGATCAGGCTTCACACTCGCTTACTGATTACCTGCATTACCTGCTTTCTCTCTAGATAGTACTTAAAAACCATTAAAGCAATATTGACAGTTCGAAAATAAAATTACTTTAATAGAGTTCAAAGGTACCCTGCGTATACCTGCAACACATGGATGTTTAAAGAGGAATTAAGAAATAAATAAGAAAAATAAAAAATAAAAATGGTATAAAGGTGCATTGACTAAAACATTATTAATATTATAATGTATTTAAAATCTGCCAAATATTCCGTGATATTTTTTTTTGTGTGACATTTTTATATATGGGGTATTCTTTGTACCTCATATAAAATATACAAGTGAATTCTTATTATTAAGAAGAATTATTAGCCACCCTGTTTAATCTTTTTTTCTAGTACTGCGTTGGACCCCCTTTAGCCATAATCAGTTGTGGCACAGATTCAACAAGGTATTGGAAATATTCCTTCAACATTTTGGTCTATATTGACATGAAAGCATCATGCATTTGCTGCAGATTTATCGGCTGCGCATCCATGTGTGAATCTCTCGTTTCACCACATCCCAAAGGTGCTTAATTGGATTGACATTTGGTGACTTTGGAGGCCATTTGAGTACAGTGAACTCATTGTCATGTTCAAGAAACCCAGTCTGAGATGATCCGCACTTTATGACATGGTGTGTTATCCCGCTTGCAGTAGCCTCCAGATGATGGGTACACTATAGTCTTAAGGGATGGACATGGACTATTCTCAATTTGTACTAATGGGTCCGAAGTGTGCCAGGAATATATCCCCCACACCATTACACCACCACCACCAGCCTAAAATGTTGATACAGGGCAGGATGGATACATGCTTTCATGTTGTTGATGACAAATTTTTACCCTACCATATGAATGTCACAGCAGAGATGGAGATTCATCAGACGAGGAAACATTTTTCCAATCTTCAATTGTCCAATTTTGGTGAGCCTGTGTGAATTTTAGCCTCAGTTTCCTGTTTTTTAGCTGAAAGGACTGTGGTCTTCTGCTGTTGTAGAACATCCGCCTTAAGGTTCTATGCGTTGTGTGTTCTTTTGCCTTCCTCGGTTTAACGATTATTTGAGTTACTGTTTCCTTTCTATCAGCTGGAACCAGTCTGGCCATTCTCCTCTGACCTCTGGCATCAGCAAGGCATTTGAGCCTACAGAACTGCCGCTCACTGGATATTTTCTTTTTTTCTGACCATTCTCTGTAAATCCTAGGGATGGTTGTGTGTGAAAATCCCAGTAGATCAGCAGTTTCTGAAATACTCAATCAGCCCATCTGGCACCAACAACCATGTCACGTTCAAAGTCACTTAAATCACCTTTCTTCCTCATTCTAATGCTCATTTTGAACTGCAGCAGATTGTCTTGACTATGTCTACATGCCTAAATGTATTGAGTTGCTGCCATGTGATTGGCTGATTAGAAATTTGCGTTAACAAGCAGTTGGACAGGTGTACCTAATAAAGTGGCCGGTGAGTGTAGATCTTGCATGACTAAATATTCATTCATTCATTTTCTTTTTAGCTTAGTCCCTTTATTATTCTGGGGTTGCCACAGCGGACTGAACCACCAACTTATCCAGCATGTTTTACACAGCGGATGCCCTTGCACCTGCAACCAATCACTGGGATACATCCATACACACTCGTTCACACACATACACTACGGACAATTTAGCTTAACCAATTCACCTTTTCCTCATGTCTTTGGACTTGTGGGGGAAAGCAGAGCACCCAGTGGAAACCCACACAAACACGGGGAGAACATGCAAACTCCACACAGAAGCACCAACTGACCCAGCCGAGGCTCGAACCAGCGATCTTCTTGCTGTGAGGCAAACATGATACCCACTGCACCACAGTGCAGCCCCTGACTAAATATATAATAGGCTAAAAAAGCAATATTGGCAATATTGGTTTATAAATGATAATATTTTGTGTATATTTGTATTTTATTTTTTAATAATATTAATATTAATAATCCATTACTATTAATTAATCTAATCATTATTATTAATCAATATTAATTAATCTTGAATGGAAGCTCATTACATTTTACACCAACCTTCCAAACCACAATTCTTAATTTTTCTTAGAAAATAAAGCATAAAAAACAAATAAAGCAATATTACTGTTAATATTAATAAACAGAGCATAAAAACCATGTAAATCATGACATTAAAGCCTATACTGCTAATGCATTCTGTGTTTTTTAACTCCATTATGCTTTAATCTGTATTTTGCAACCTGAAGTGGCGGTTATGTAGAAATCAGAGAGCATTTGACATTTTCATTGTTGTGCCTCATTAGGATTCTGGTCACGAGCTGCTGATATTTATATACTTATGTATATATTTCTTTATTTCGCCATTTCCATGCTGTTGGATGGTGGGTGTCTTTATTGAAACTGTGTGCGTAAGTTCATTTGCTTGGCTACTTCACTGACTTCATGTCCACGGGGAAGCTTTCTGATAATGGGGTGTGAAATTAATATCCAAGGGGAGGCAGCTGAAATATATATGTGTGTGTGTGTGTACTGTGTTAGAGCATGTTTGTGTGCTACTGTATGTGTATGACTGCTTCAATTGATTTCTTTATCTTATATGAAGATTACATAAAGAATAGGTTGGACACTTTAACTTTATTTGCTACTTTTTTATTTTTGATTATTATAGTTTTATAAGGGTTGGTCCAGAATGTATTTTTAAGGCTTGGTTGGTTGTGTTTATAAGATGCAAAGCAATGTTTTGCTCATCCTTCATTTGTAGAAAAATCAGGTAATTTGTTCATATAACTTACTTTGATTATATACAGCGACTCTGCTAGCATGAAAACAACTGTCACAGTTCTTAGTTCCCCTGAAAGGCTCTGATTGGTCAGCTAACATAATGTGCTGTGATTTGCAGATTGGCTCCACATTCACAGGAAAAGCATCATGCCCCTTCAAGCATGCGCTTTTGTGCTGTGTAAATGCTGTCAGTCAGAGTAGCTGTTAGTAGGGATGTAACGGTATTGTAAATACCGTCATACCGCAATATTAAATTTTTTCGATATTACCGAAGTCGCATGACTCGGTAAAACTATAGGTCTTCTGAGAAAATTTGCTCAGGCGAATGAAGCGAACGGGAGGTAGCTGGAACTTCATTTCCCATCAGCCCCGGCGTGGCCATAATCCTTTGCGGTCTGTTGTCGCTACAGATCCAGTAATGCGGAAATGGAGTGTGCTGCTAGTAGCGGAGATGAAAAAAAGATGGAAATGATCGAACCTAAAGCGGGTGTTGTCGCCGCGCGCGTGCTGAATAGCGGTGCTGTCGCGCGCGTTCTGATCAGCTGTGTTGTGGCGCGCGTATTGTAAAGCGCCGAGGGGGGGTTGAGCGCGCATACTCAAGAGAGGTGTTATCGCGCGCCTACTGAAGGGCTGGACTGGACGGAGGTTGTGTCGCGTCGCGGGGGCACTTTTGATCGTTTTGGAAGGGCATTTTCTATCCAAGACTAAAAAGGGCATGTGCACTGCACAGGTTGAGCCCTATGTGTGCACGTGCCTGCAAGTTGGGGAATACGACTAATAACAGTCATGGGGACTGCAGAAACACAGCACACTGTTCAGATTGATGCAGACATTGACTTGTACCACAAAGAGATCTCTATCTCACTCATGGTTTGTCCTCTCAAGTGGGGGAAAGACAATGCACAACGTTACCCCACTGCTGTCAACATGGGCCAAGTCATATCTCTCTTGTCCCAGAATCCTCAGTCCCAAATGAGAGGGTTTTTTTTCTGTTGCAGGGGACATTGTAAATACCCAGAGATACCAGCTTTTACCAGATTATAGTTATATGATAATTTTCCTTTAAACCCATCTCTATCTAAGTGAGTGAGTGATTAAATGTTAAATGTGATGAGTTTTTAACAATACTAAATTGAAACTTTATTTTTTTACATGGTTTAATAATTTTTTGTTATTAAAATTGAAGTTCCTGTTTCAAAGCTAACAGATAGATGGCTAATTTGTATGTCATTGACACTTTTGGCACTTTTTTGGGAGTATTTTCAAAAGTTTTTTTTTTCCTGTAAATGATTCAATAAATACCGTACCGTGACATTCATACCGAGGTATTACCGTACCGTGAAATTCTGATACCGTTACATCCCTAGCTGTTAGCCTTATCAGTTTGAGCCTAAACCATATATTTAGAATAAGCATGTATAAGTAATATGAAACGTTTACATATCTTTTGTTATTTGAGATGAAGAACACAGGGAAAGCTTCCACATAGAGAGACACCACAGCGCTGGTGAAGATTGTAGGTGTTGACAAGGGGTTTGACATATAAGTTTGAATTTGTAGCTAAATTGTTAGCGGTGCCAAACCGCACTTACATCCGTTGTTTACATCCTTATTTATGTCCTTGCTACAACATATCGTCAGTGCTAGAAGCTGTGCATGTAATAGTCCAATTTTAACAAATAAAAATACTTACAGGTTGTGGCTCACAATCCACAGCTTCGTCTATTATGGTTAGAGCTGCTCCTTCTTTGAGGAGTTTATGTCAGAGGTCTGAGTGAGAGAGAAGATGGTTCAGACACAGATGCAGGTCTCAGCAAAGTTTATTGAAGCCCACAAACTCAAGGGGCAAAAAAAATAGTCAACAAAACAATCTTCAAAAAAGGAAACTAAAAATTCCTCCGTAATGGAGTTGGCAAAAAAGCCCAAAGTTCACAAAAACTCAAAACTGAGAAATAAAGTCTCCAAAAACGATTAAATAAAACTACTCCGGAGAGGTTAGATGAACAGTCTTCAAGAGGGTGCAATACCCTGATACCCGACAGGGGGCGATGAATCCGGCCGCCGCTGACTGGGACAGAATGGCCACGAGGAAGACTGAGGCTTGGAAGCCGGCGAGAGAGTGTTGAGGGCCGGCAGGATAGGGACGGAGAGTCAGATGGGCGGCAAAGCAAAAACAGACGGGAACAGGCTTGAAGGCAGACGGAGAAAAAACACTTTAGGAAAATCAACAGGATGACATCAGACACGACAAAACTCACAGGATATACAAGGAACAGGACTAGACCAGGAGATCGCCAGACATGCCGGAAGGGGAAAAACTGCGATCTGACACAGAACTACGATCAACAGAGGGATAAATAGGGGGAGAAATCAAGGAAACCAGGTGAGTGAAATTAGTTTGATAGACTAATGGAAAGTAATAGAGCAGATGGGTGGGGAAACGAGAGGTAAACAAAGCAGGGTATGAGTGATCAAAACAATACGAGTGAAAGGGAAAAAGTAACACAAACATCAAACCGGTGATCAGACCGAGATTGTGACAGTACCCCCCTCCCCACGGACGCCACCAGGCGCCCTAGGGAGGGGGCTCACCTCATCTCCGACGAAATTCCTCGACCAACCCCCGGTCCAAGATATCCCGGGCCGGGACCCAGCTCCTCTCCTCCGGGCCATAGCCCTCCCAGTCCACTAGGTATTGGAAACCACGACCCCTGCGTCTGACGTCCAGTAACTTTCTGACAGTATATGCTGGAGCACCATCCACTAGACGGGGGGGAGGGGGGAAGGGGTCGGGACAGTGGGAACAAGGGGGGAGTACAAAACAGGTTTAACCCTAGAAACATGAAAGACTGGGTGTACCCGACCAAGCGTAGGAGGGAGCTTGAGCCGAACTGCCACAGGACTCAACACCTTGGTGATCCGGTATGGGCCAATGAACCTGGGAGCCAATTTACGTGAGGCTACCCTGAGAGGCAGGTCCTTGGTAGACAGCCATACTCTTTGACCACTAACATAGCGGGGAGCGGGAGTCCGATGACGGTCAGCCGCTGCTTTGGTCCGTCTACTAGCCTGGGCCAAGGCTTCCTTGGCTCTACTCCAGGTACGTCGACACCTTTGGACAAAAGCCAAGGCAGACGGGACCGCAGCATCGGGTTCCTGTGCGGGGAAAAGAGGTGGTTGATAACCAACAGAGCACTGAAATGGTGACATACCTGTGGAGGAGACTGGTAGAGTATTATGAGCATACTCTACCCAGGACAGTTGCTGACACCAGGAGCTCGGATTCTGGGATGCCAGGCAGCGGAGAGTGCGTTCCAGATCCTGGTTTGCCCGCTCAGACTGCCCATTGGTCTGAGGATGAAATCCCGATGACAGACTCGTAGAGGCCCCGATCTGTCGACAGAATTCCTTCCAGAACCGGGAGACAAACTGGGGACCCCTATCAGAAACAACGTTGACCGGAAGGCCATGAATCCGGAAAACGTGGTCCACCACCGCCTGAGCAGTCTCCTTGGCTGAGGGCAATTTGGGAAGAGGAATGAAGTGGGCCGCCTTGGAAAATCGATCCACCACTGTAAGGATGACAGTGTTCCCCTTCGATACTGGTAACCCAGTAACAAAATCAAGGGCAAGGTGTGACCAGGGGCGGGAAGGGATGGGAAGGGGGCGGAGCAGACCAGTGGGAGGCGAGTTAGAACTCTTGTTCTGGGCGCAAACTGAGCAGGCAAACACAAACTGCCTGACATCCCTGGCCATGGATGGCCACCAGAATCGCTGCCGGATGGCTGCCAGCGATCTCCGAACTCCTGGATGACAGACTAACCTGGATGAGTGACCCCACTGGATGACCTGTGAACGCAGAGCAGAAGGGACAAATAATTTGCCCGCTGGAACTCTCTGAGGAGGTTGGCACTCTCGTAAGGCCTTCAGGACCCGACTCTCAATTTCCCAAGAGAGGGAGGCCACCACCACACCCCTGGGCAGGATGGTGTCCTTTGAAACCACCCTCTCTGGGGCCTCAAACAGGCGAGAGAGAGAGTCGGGTTTAACGTTCTTGGACCCAGGCCTGTACGAGAGTGTGAAATTGAACCGGCTGAAGAAGAGAGACCAGAGGGCTTGTCTTGCATTGAGCCTTTTGGCAGAGTTTATGTATTCAAGGTTTCTGTGGTCTGTCCAGACCACAAAAGGCTGCTCTGCGCCCTCCAGCCAATGGCGCCACTCACCCAAAGCGAGCCTGACTGCCAACAACTCCCGATTGCCTATGTCATAGTTTCGTTCCGTGGGGGTCAAACGGTGGGAGAAGAAAGCACAGGGGTGTACTTTCCCATCCTGAAGAGATCGTTGTGATAGGACTGCGCCTACTCCGACCTCAGAAGCATCAACCTCGACTATAAACTGCTGTTTAGGATCTGGAATAGACAAGACAGGAGCAGAGATAAAACGGGACTTGAGTTTATCAAAGGCCTCCTGAGCCTTATCCCCCCACCTAAACAGTACCTTGGAGGAGGTCAGTGCTGTTAAGGGTGCAGCAATCTGGCCAAAGTTCCTGATGAAACGCCAATAAAAGTTGGCGAATCCCAGGAACCGCTGCAGTGCCTTGCGAGAGTCTGGAGTTGGCCACTCGGCAACAGCCCTTACCTTTGCAGGATCGGCACTGATCTCACCCGCCGAAATCAAAAACCCCAGGAACGAAACTGACTGGGTGTGGAAGACGCACTTCTCCGCCTTAACAAACAGTTGGTTTTCTAAGAGTCGTTGCAGCACCTGGCGAACATGCTGAGTGTGTGCCTGCAGAGAGGGAGAGAATATTAGGATATCATCCAGGTACACGAAGACAAACTGGTTTACCATGTCTCTCAACACATCATTGACCAGGGCCTGGAAGACAGCCGGGGCGTTGGTCAGACCAAAAGGAAGGACCCGATATTCAAAGTGTCCCGTGGGTGTGTTGAAGGCTGACTTCCACTCATCCCCCTCCCGAATGCGAACCAGATGATAAGCATTACGGAGGTCCAACTTGGTGAAAACTTGGGCTCCCTGTAAGAGTTCAAAGGCTGAGGACATAAGAGGTAAGGGGTACCTGTTCTTAATGGTGATGTCATTCAGCCCTCGATAGTCAATACAGGGACGGAGGGAGCCGTCCTTCTTCTTGACGAAGAAGAACCCAGCTCCCGCTGGGGATGAGGAGGGGCGGATGAGGCCGGCTTTAAGGGATTCATTAATATACTTGTCCATGGCCTCTCTTTCAGGACGGGACAGAGAATACAAACGCCCCTTAGGCGGAGAAGTGCCTGGGAGGAGCTCAATGGCACAGTCGTAGGGTCGATGCGGAGGCAAGGAGGTGGCCCGGGACTTGCTGAAGATCAGGTGCAGGTCGTGGTACTCCGCCGGAACCCCGGTCAGATCCACCGACTCCACCTGTAACACAGAAGACACAGAAACAGGAAACGGGGCAGGACCAAGACAAGACTTAAGACATGATTGACTCCAAGACAAGACAGAATCTCCAGACCAATCCACGTGAGGACCATGCTTTACCAACCAAGGATGCCCTAAAATTATAGGTGCATTGGGTGAGTCTAAAAGATACAGCGTGATGACCTCACGGTGATTGCCGGATACAATAAGACTTACACTAGGGGTAGTGTGAGAGACGGTGGCAATAAGAGTACCATCAAGGGAATGGGCAGAAACAGATTCAGCGAGAGGGATGGTCGGGATTCCCCACTGGGCGGCCACAGAGCGGTCCATGAAATTCCCCTCTGCCCCAGAGTCAATGAGAGCAGAACAGGAACCAGAAATGCCATCATACTGGACCACAACAGGGAGGATGGTGCGAGATGAGGGGGAAGAGAAAGGAATAGCGCCCACCAGGATCCCTCTTCTCACTGATGAGCTTTGGCTTTTACTGGGCACTTCGCTGCAAAATGCCCCGGCTTGCCACAGTATAGGCACAGACCCTGAGCCAGGCGCTGCTGTTTCTCATGAGACGTGAGATGGAGACGTCCCACTTGCATGGGTTCATGATCCGATGGGGGTACCATGGTGGAAAGGGACCCGGGGTCCTCTCTTCTGGTTGAAGAGCGCAGAAACCTTCGATGGTCTCGACGGTGAAGACGGCCCTCTATGCGAAGCGCCAGGTTTGTGAGGGTGTCAAAATCTTGAGGTAGGTCGTGGGTCGCCAGTTCATCCTGGATGTCCTCATCCAGTCCAGCCCGGAACATGGCATGACAGGCTCCCTCGTTCCAATCACATGAGGCCGCCAACGTCTTGAACTTTATAGCGTACTGAGTGACAGACTGACCTTCCTGACGAAGACGAGCTAATTGATCTGCCGCCTCCTGGCCCCTGGCAGATCGGTCAAAGAGTCTGATCATTTCATGACGGAGACTACTAAAAGAGGAAACGCATGGTGCTCTGGCCTCCCAGACAGACGTTCCCCAGTCGCGAGCTCTGCCCGTGAGAAGGGTAAGTACGAAGGCCACTTTAGTCTCCTCCAAGGCATAGGTGCGTGGCTGGAGCGTGAAGACCACCGAGCACTGGGACAGGAATGCCCGGCATGAAGTAGGATCCCCATCATAGGTAGGGGGATTGTTGCAGCGTGGTTCAGGGGCCTGATGGGATGCCTGGGCCCCCTGCAGGGTCTCGAACTGAAGCTCGTGTAGACGGGCCGTGAGATCAGCCACCTGATTGGTGAGATACTCCACTTCTCTGGAGGTGCTGGTGAGTCTTGACTCGTGCTGACCCAATAGAGCTCCTTGCTGAGTTAAAGCCGACCTGACAGAATCTTGGCCTGCTGTGTCCATCGTTGGTCAGATCGTACTGTCAGAGGTCTGAGTGAGAGAGAAGATGGTTCAGACACAGATGCAGGTCTCAGCAAAGTTTATTGAAGCCCACAAACTCAAGGGGCAAAAAAAATAGTCAACAAAACAATCTTCAAAAAAGGAAACTAAAAATTCCTCCGTAATGGAGTTGGCAAAAAAGCCCAAAGTTCACAAAAACTCAAAACTGAGAAATAAAGTCTCCAAAAACGATTAAATAAAACTACTCCGGAGAGGTTAGATGAACAGTCTTCAAGAGGGTGCAATACCCTGATACCCGACAGGGGGCGATGAATCCGGCCGCCGCTGACTGGGACAGAATGGCCACGAGGAAGACTGAGGCTTGGAAGCCGGCGAGAGAGTGTTGAGGGCCGGCAGGATAGGGACGGAGAGTCAGATGGGCGGCAAAGCAAAAACAGACGGGAACAGGCTTGAAGGCAGACGGAGAAAAAACACTTTAGGAAAATTAACAGGATGACATCAGACACGACAAAACTCACAGGATATACAAGGAACAGGACTAGACCAGGAGATCGCCAGACATGCCGGAAGGGGAAAAACTGCGATCTGACACAGAACTACGATCAACAGAGGGATAAATAGGGGGAGAAATCAAGGAAACCAGGTGAGTGAAATTAGTTTGATAGACTAATGGAAAGTAATAGAGCAGATGGGTGGGGAAACGAGAGGTAAACAAAGCAGGGTATGAGTGATCAAAACAATACGAGTGAAAGGGAAAAAGTAACACAAACATCAAACCGGTGATCAGACCGAGATTGTGACAGTTTAACCAAATCTAGCACTGAACTCTGAGATTCTGGAAGCTATCCTTTGTCAAATGCTAGTTATATATTTTTTATAATTCTCTTGCTCATAATTAAAATTAAACTTTAAGCACTTCTCTCTGTGTTGTTTCCTTTGGAAGCCCCAAACAGAAACAGAACAAGCTCTGTGGAAATAGCAGCGTTTGGAGGGCATTTTAACTTTCTCTGCTACAATAAAGCATTACATTGCTTCTGACCACTCTTCTTTGGTGTCCGGGGTGTGGGCATGTGGTGAATGCACGTAACTTGAAGCGTTTGTGATCTCACTAGCCTGGATGTATTTTTTTTGCAGTCCCCAAACTTCGCTGTAGGCTTTGCTAAGCTAACTCTGTAAAAACCAGTGTCTCCCTTTGTATTGAACTTTGAGCTGTAGTCTTTGTTGAACTTTGTTGTTGTTGTCGCACGCGTTCTGTTCAGTGGTGTTGTCGTGCGCGTTCTGATCAGCGGTGTTGTTGCACGTGTACTGGTGGGGGGTGGGGAAGCGCGTGTACTCCTATGTGTGCACGTGCCTTAGAAGAAGAAAAGCCCCCGTGGCCACCTGTATGTATGTATGTATGTATATATATATATATACTGTATATATATATATATATATATATATATATATATATATATATATATATATATATATATATATATATATATATATATATATATATATATATATATAGGTTGATATATACAATAGCCTGCGGCCTCGTGCCAACGCACGCCTCCCACCAGTGCCGATATACAGCCATATCGCACTGCTACTCGTGTGATATTGCTCATATATATGGTGGTATAAATATTTAACATTTGATGGATGGACAGACAGACAGACAGACAGACAGATTGACAGATTGATCAAAAGATTAAACAATCAACACACTTTTTCATAGCCTTTTTTGCTTTTATTGAGAGTGCAGTAGAAGGTACTGTACATATTTGACTTTTATTCAGTATCGTGAAACTATTAATTACTTTTTGATTATGAACATAAATCCTTTCAGTGTATTTACTGTGAGAAAATAACATGCTGTATGTCAGATTTTCCAGAAATTACTAGTCGTGTCCGCCACCTCTCACAGTTTAATAGAGCTTTTTATTTTATTGCCCCCAATAAAGTTAGTGTACTTGTTTACTCAGGAAAAAGCAGTGCGTCTGTGAGTATCTTGGGATGCTTGAGATGAAATATGAGACATTTGGGTGTGAAAAATCAATGTGAAACAAGGTAAATGTATAAAAACAATGTTTTAGTTTGGGCAAATAAAATTAGGCTTGGAATGTGATTTTAGACTGAAATGGTATAAGGCAATTTAGAAATTTCTATGTAGTGGTAATGGCACAGTTAAAATAATGACATCATTTTCAAATAAAATAGCAAAAAATAATTAATTTACCACTAATTTACTACCAAGATGAATGTGACTGTAGTTTCCTGTAGAACTTTGAAGAAGAATTTTAGCTGAAATTGCAGCCCATTTTTAAAATGCAACTCTTATTTGGAAGTCAACAAACAAACAAACAAACAAACAAACAAACAAACAAACAAACAAACAAACAAACACAAAACATATACAAGCAAACAAAATTAATACCAGTGGCTTCTGACAATATACAATAATTAGCACACTTAGAAAGTGAAACTGACATCACTATTTTTTAAGAGTTCTATAGATATCACAATCTGTCAGAATTGTTAATTAATTTGTGCTTATTGATTAACATGTTATGAGGATGATTAAAGGGGACATACTATGCCTCTGTTTACAAGATGTAAAATTAGTCTCTGATGTCCCTAGAGTGTGTATGTGAAGATTCAGCTTAGAATAACCTACTAATAATGTGTTATAACTCTTTTAAAACTGCCTCTTTTAGGGTTTGATCCAAATTGTGCCGTTTTGGTGACTGTTGCTTTAAATTCAAATGAGATTGTGCTCTTTTCACTAGAGGGTGGAGCTACAAATGCCTATTTGTCAGCATAGTGGCAGATTCAAAAACAAGACTAACATCCTGTGTAATGAGGGCAAGATCATCACTAACCTGTGGGGATTTTCCCCTCTGATGACGTGCAAAGGGTGAATGTCAATCAAGTGTTTCTGCAGACTGTTT
This sequence comes from Danio rerio, assembly GCF_052040795.2. NCBI lineage: Eukaryota > Metazoa > Chordata > Actinopteri > Cypriniformes > Danionidae > Danio > Danio rerio. The sequence continues at coordinate 42,742,164 of NC_141033.1, read as the reverse complement.
TTATAAAGTGTGATTATAAAAAAGAAAATTAAAAGATTTATTGTCATTAGAAGCTGGATATATTGACAGACTGTTGCCACACAACTATGTTTAAACCCCATGTAAAAGTGATTTTTACATAATAGATCCCCTGTTAAATTCTGTAAATAAAAATAAAGATATCCTAACCACTCTTATTAAGAGTATTATGATTATTTGTGATTATTTGTTTTCTCTATATAGTATACACACAAATTTTGTTGTTTATTTTGTATTTTTCTATTTTTCTATTTTAGGGTACAGGCCGTTACTCCATCTACATCGCCAACTATGCCAGCGGGACAGTAGGTCCACACGCTCTGATTGAAATGGATGAAAGTTCAAGTGACCCGTCCAAGGGAATTGTCGTGCTGTCCAATGTGGCCGAGCAGGCCGGAGTCAACAAGTTCACAGGTGTGTGTCTACGTTATTTACAAATGCTTGAGTGTGTGTATACCTTCAATGATGTCATGCAGTGTAAATAATAATGTTATTTTAATTAACATTTTCATTATTATGAGCTTAGAGGATGAATAGGATATAGAGTAGATTATTTATTGTTTTATGGAGAGGACAGATGAACAATGCGTGTCACGGTGGCGCAGAGGGTATCACGATCGCCTCATAGCAAGAAGGTCACTGGTTTAAACCACGGCCGGTTCAGTTGGCATTTCTGTGTGGTGTTTGCATGTTCTCCCCGTGTTCACGTGGGTTTCATTCATGTGCTCCAGTTTCTCCAACTAGTAGGGTAAATTGTCAGTAGTGTGTGTGAATGGGAGTGTATGGGTGTTTCCCAGTGATAGGTTGTGGCTGGAATGGCATCCGCTGCGTAAAACATATGCTGGATAAGTTGACGGTTCATTCCGCTGTTGCAACCCCAGAATAATAAAAGAATGAGAATGAACAATAATTGAATGAATGAGATGAACACAGACTGTGGGAGAATTTTCCCCTTCAACAGAATGCTTTTCCATACAAAGCAGATGATTGTTGGACTTTTTTATTTTACATACTTACAATGTTATACTATATTATAAACTATAATAATGCACAATTAAAAAAAGCACAAAAAAAAGCACAAAACTTTACATGATCGAATTATATCTTATTTTTATCTGTACAAGCACACGTTTTTGAGGATTTAAATATTTTAAAGATTCTTTTATTTTAAGAGCTGTTAAAAAAAAAATCAGTGACTTTGACAGAATTTAGGCACACATTTTTATAGTAAATTTGACGTTGCAGCATGATGAATATAAAAAAAAAGACAAAAATAATAATGCAAATGTTGGCTTAACCTGAAACTGATGCAAAGTGTGGGTCATGGGATGTCACATTTCCTGCCCGATCTCATGAGGAAACGGCTAATTCACCCCCCTAAACCCAATCTTTATTGTGGGATGAGCAAATCACACAAACATTTAGAAAGGAGATTAGAGCCAGAATTAGCCACTAAATCAAAATGTTATGAATTGCCAAGAGATTGTGTTGAAAATATTTCACACGGTTACTGTAAAAGTGTCCTTGATACCAATCATTATTTTATATACTTTTTATTTTATTTTACTTTTCAAGGTGGCACGGTGGCTCAGTAGTTAGCACTGTCGCCTCACTGTAAGAAGGTTGCTGGTTTAAATACCAGCTGGGCCAGTTGGAATTGCTGTGTGGAGTTTGCATGTTCTCCCCATGTTGGCATAGTTTCCCCCACAGTCCAAAAAAAAAAATGTTTAAAGAAAAGAAAAAGTGTGATCTCGGCAGAACCTCATAAATAAATTTTTGTAGCAAATTTGACACTGCAATCTGATCAGCGTAAGAAAAGCATAGGAAAAAAAAAAAAGACAAAAGTGTAAATGTTGTTCTAACCTGAAACTGATCTGGAGTATGATGCCATGGGTGCCAGAGTATGATGTCCTGCCCAATCTCACAAGAAAACCTACCTAAACATATTGTCAGAAAATGGCTAATTCTTACATATTCATATGATTTCAAATTCAAACCTGACTCCTAAATCTATTTTCATTGTGGGATGAGCAAATCACACTAAATTGTACAAAGGAGAATAAAAAAAGTTATGAATTTCCAAAAGATTGCGTTGAACATATTTTACAAGGATACTGTAAAAATGAGCTTGATACTGTTGTAAACTTCATTCATTCATTCATTTTCTTTTCGGCTCAGTCCATTTATTAATCTGGGGAATGAACCGCCAATTAATCCAGATTATGTTTTAAGCAGCGAAGGCTCTTCCAGCCTCAACAGAATCCCAGAATACATCCATACACACTCTTACATTCACACTAATACACTTCAGTCAATTCAGCTAATTCAATTCACCTATAGTGCATGTCATAGGATTGTGAGGGAAACTGGAGCACCCGGAGGAAACCAACGTGAACACGGGGAGAACATGAAAACTGCACAAAGAAATGCCAACTAACCCAGCCGGATCTCAAGCCAGTGACCTTCTTGCTGTGAGGCAACAGTTCTAACCACTGAGCTACCGGGCTGCTCTGTTGTAAATTTTAAAACTGAAATTCTATATTGAGATGTGTTGGTTGTTCTGCATTCAAACAGCATCTTCAAGAAGTCCACATGAGTCTGTAAGAGCCTACAAGAGTCTCTTACAGTTCACAAGAGTCTAATGAGTCTAATTTGGACAGAGCTGTCCTGTATGTTATATGTTTTAGGAGCATGTAAATGAGATAGATAGGTGAAAGAACCTGTCCAGCCACTGACCAGACACGTTTCACCTGCCCAAATCTAATCAACAAAAAGAGTGTTTTTGCCTTAATGAATTAACAAAGAAAAGTGCATGAAGACAATGGGTTAAATGTCTGCAACACTTGGCCTGCTATAGTTTTTGAATGAAATGTGACAATTTAAAATCAAAGAATTTAACTTTTCATTTGTATATATTATTGTTAATTTGGAACTATTACATATTTTTTATTTCCGCAATAACATTATATTATATTATATTATATTATATTATATTATATTATATTATATTATATTATATTATATTATATTATATTATATTATTATGTTATGTTATGTTATGTTATATTATATTATATTATATTATGTTATGTTATGTTATGTTATGTTATATTATATTATATTATATTATATTATATTATATTATATTATATTATATTATATTATTATATTATATTAAATATATTGTATTATATTATATTATATTATATTATATTATATTATATTATATTATATTATATTATATTTTATTATATTATATTATATTATATTACATTACATTACATTACATTACATTACATTACATTACATTATATTATATTATATTATATTATATTATATTATATTATATTATATTATATTATATTATATTATATTATATTATATTATATTATTCATTTTCCTTTGGCTTAGTCCCTTTATTCATCAGGGGTCACCACAACAAAATGAATTGCCAATATCCCCCAAAACCATGTCTTCCGTTTTCTTTTCATTGATGCTTAAAAAATTTAGAGCCGTCCAGAATTTATGTCAGCTTTAGACTTTACAGACCTGAAACTTGCCTATGGCACTTATTCATTGTTGCTCTTAGTTGTGTAAATTGCTTCCTTGTCTCATTTGTAAGTCGCTTTGGATAAAAGCATCTGCTAAATGACTAAATGTAAATGTAAATATTATATTATATTATATTATATTATATTATATTATATTATATTATATTATATTATATTATATTATATTATATTATATTATATTATATTGTATTATATTATAATATATTATTATATTAAATTATTTTATGTTTTATTATTATATTATATTATATTATATTATATTATATTATATTATATTATATTATATTATATTATATTATATTATATTAAATATATTGTATTATATTATATTATATTATATTATATTATATTATATTATATTATATTATATTATATTATATTATATTTTATTATATTATATTATATTATATTATATTACATTACATTACATTACATTACATTACATTATATTTTATTATATTATATTATATTATATTATATTATATTATATTATATTATATTATATTATATTATATTATATTATATTATATTATATTATATTATATTATATTATTCATTTTCCTTTGGCTTAGTCCCTTTATTCATCAGGGGTCACCACAACAAAATTAACAGCCAATATCCCCCAAAACCATGTCTTCCGTTTTCTTTTCATTGATGCTTAAAAAATTTAGAGCCGTCTAGAATTTATGTCAGCTAAACACTGGAGCAGTGATCCAACAGTCTCACTTTTTCTAATAGAGATTTAGATCTGGGTGTTGTCAGCATGCAGTTGTCAGAAGTTGATGAGTATAAGCTTTTAAACACGTGCGATTAAAAAGATCCCTGATCTACCAGCAAACAGTTCAATCCGATTCAATCTCACACAAGTACTTAAAAGGAACCAATACAACAATCAAATATTGCTCTAAATGTACCATGAAATAAAGCCTTAACGGTTGTTCATGGGAGAATGTTGTTGTTTAAAACTCAAATCTGCGGTTTATTTATAAAGATGGTGCATATTTTAAAATGTCCTTTGACAATTGAATTGCGGAGATGTGGCGTTCATCAATCATGTATCCGGTGAGGGCAGCGTTTTATCGGCTAAACATACTGACTTGTGCCCCTGGCTAATGTTGGATTTAATCAATATTTTCTCTTTTTGAAATTATTTAAAAATAATAGCTAAATTCTTATAACATAATTGATGAGATTTTATTACAGGCATTCTAAAGTCATTTCAAAGCAAAAAAATCTGGGAATTTATTTTATTAAATAAAGTGTACAGATTAATATTAATAAAATCTACAAGGGCACATAATGACTTTTTACAGTGCACTGATTGGCATAATCTGCCAAAATTATGTACAACATTCAGATTTCTTCATCACTGTTTAAAAAAAAAAACACACACTCATGGACAGATTTTTAGTTAATTTGACCACTGCTGAATATACTATACATGCAGCACTCTAGCGGCCGTGAGCTGTAGGATCTGGCCTATTTTTATTTATTTTTTTGCCTTGTGGCTGATTTACAGTAGAGCTCAGTGCTCATATCAGCGTTGAATCACTGAGTTATAGACAGTGTTTATCAGCTAAAGCAGCCAGTAATAGAGAGAACAGGGCTCTGGAAGGCAGCGCTGAATAAAGAGATGGAGGTTTTGGCGCACTCAGCTGTTTACTGCTCTGAAAGTCATGTGAAGGCACAAGGACAAGCGAGCCGTATTTCAACGCTGACTTACTCAATGAAGCAGCCGTTCCATTAATCACTATGAGGAGAGCAGGGTTTTGGACCAGCGTTCAGAGCGATTTCGGGAGGCACGACAGTCTCATAAGGGAAATGTCACTCTAGCAACTAAATGACGTTTTTGTGATGTTCTCGTCTCAGTTCAGCGGGTTCTGTCACAGCCTCTGCCAATTCGTATTATCACTTGTTTGAAAATGCCTTCAACCATAATAGTTTCATTTATTTTATTAACTGCTTTTGTTTTGTTTTGTTTTGTTTTGTTTTGTTTTGTTTTGTTTTGTTTTGTTTTGTTTTGTTTTGTTTTGTTTTGTTTTGTTTTGTTTTGTTTTGTTTTTTAGTTTTTGTTTTATTTTGTTTTTTATTTTATTTTAATTTATAATATTAATGCATTCAATTTATTAATTTTTTTATAAATTTTTTTCAATTGTATTTTATTAAATCATTTATTTTATTTTATTTATTTTATTTATTCCCATATTACCTTTTACAAAAACTTTTATTGTCTTTAGAATCACAATATTTTATTTTATTTTGCTTTATTTTGTTTATTTTATTTTATTTTGATTTATAATGTTATTGCATTAAATATAATCTAATTTTGTTCAATAGTATTTTATATATATTTTTTAATTTAATTAAATATAATTTTGTTTTACTTTTATTTTATTTTATTTAGCTTTATTTTGTTTTGTTTTATTTTATTTTGATTTATATTTTATATTTTATTTATAAAATATAATATTTTAAAGTATTAAAAATATTTTAAAATATTTTATTTTTATATTTCATTTATATTTTATTTTGATTTAATTATAAATTAATTAAATTTAATTTAATTTTATTCCCATATTACCTTTTACAAAAAACTTTTATTGCTTTTAGAATCACAATATTTTATTTTATTTTTTTGTTTTATTTAATTTTATTTTGATTTATAAAATTAATGCATTAAATTTAATCTAATTTTGTTTCATTGTATTTTATTATTATTTTTATTATTTATTTTATTTTATTAATGCATAACATTTAATCAAATTTTATTTAATTATATTGTAATACATTTTATTTTATTATACAAGCTTTTTATTTAATTCACATTTTTTTATTTAAATTGTCCACATACTATCTCAATAATATTCATACATTCTGTCATTTTATTTTATTTTAGTCAATTTCTTTAGAATTGCAATATTTTATTTTGTTTATAATATTAATATAATCCATCACAAGGTAAAAAGAAGCTCATCTTAAAATGCATTAGTAAAAAAGGATTACTTGTCCAGATACTATCAGTCTTTTTTGAATTTTTATTTTATTTGGACAAAGTGCAATAAATTACCCAGTGCATGTTACAAATTCCTTTCTGGACCTTCGTCAGTGTTCTCATGCAATTGAAACAGATTAATATTTGGCAGACGTGTGTTTAATCAGTCAGTAAGTCAGCAACAGACCATTTATGTGTTTAGCAATTATACATACAGTGCTCAGCATATAAAAGTCCACCCCTCACAAATCTATCTTTTAGATTCATATTTTAATAGGAAGCTATACAATATTATTTTGTGCAGATACATTACATTAGTCTGAAGCCTGATTAAGTTTGGTTACTAAAATATTAGTTTACTAAATATATTTGTTTAATATATCTGCTTTGTTTAAATGCATCAAAATACATAGCCTATATTCACTGAGAAATTGATAAAAAATATTCATTTTCAAAATGGGGTGCACTCAATTATGCTGAGCACTGTATTTATTTAATTTTTAAATATTATCATCACGGCGGCAAGGTGGTGCAGTAAATAGTGCTGTCACCTCACAGCAAGAAAGTTGCTGGTTCGAGCCTCGGCTGGGTCAGTTGGTGTTTCTGCATGGAGTTTGCAATGCATGTTCTCTCCACATTTGCGTGGGTTTCCTCTGGGTGCTCCGGTTTCCCTCACAAGTCCAAAGACATCCGGTACAGGTGAATTGGGTAAAATTAGTAGTAGTAGAAGTAGTGTGTGTGTGTGTGTGTGTGTGTGTGTGTGTGTGTGTGTGTGTGTGTGTGTGTGTGTGTGTGTGTGTGTGTGTGTGTGTGTGTGTGTGTGTGTGTGTGTGAATAAGTGTATGAGTGTTCCCCAGTGTTGGGTTACAGCTGGAAGGGCATCCACTGCATAAAACTTATACTGGATAAGTTGGCGGTTCATTTTGCTGTGGTGACCCCAGATTAATGAAGGGACTAAGCCGAAAAGAAAATGAATGAATGAATATTTTCATCGCAATATTAAATTAAATACATTTATTTTATAATATTAATGCATTCAATTTATCAAATTGTATTTAACTATTTTAATCACACCTGTATATCATATTTTACACACATTTAATTATTTTTATTATGCTTATTTTATTTATATTATACAAGCATTTTATTTTATTCAAATTCCACAGTTTTGTTTACATTATCCACATACCATCTCAATACCATCAAAATGACAAATAAGGAATATTTTCCACCCCAATGTTTTATTTTTATTCATAACATCCTAATATTTTATATGCTTGAATCTTTACTGTCTATAACAATAAAAAAGTTATGTTAATTCAGTAAAAATGTATTCTAAATAATGCAGCTGAAAGGGCATCCACTGCATAAAAACATATCTAATGAGTAATTGTTGGTTCATTTCACTGTGGCGACGTATGATAAATCAAGGACTAAACCAGCTGAGTGAGTATTGTAAATAAATAAATACATTTTGTCAAGTCAAATAGTTGCTCTCTCTCTCACAGTTCTGCTCAAATAGCATTGGAAAGCATAAGAAAAGGAGCATTGAAAAACCACGTCACACAAATCTTTTAGACATAAAGCCACTGTTTTCTTTAAAGCCCTTCGAAACACTGTGCATTGTGAAAAGTGCAATACAAATAAAGATGACTTGCTGCTGTAATTCAACTAGAGGTCAAAGCTGCAGAATAGTGATTGTCTGGGCAAGATGTGTTGAAGGAAAGCTGGTTAAATGCACATGTTCACACTCCCTGTAATGTGATTATGGGCAGCCGGAGTCTGTGTCAGCAAAAGCAGCAGAGAGCTGCTGCTGGGAAATGAGCTGGAAACCCTCTAACGATTTCTGTGCTGCGTTTGGTGATGATGGCCATCTCTGCTGTGTGTTAAAGGGGGACGGGGGGTCGTGGTCGGCCCGATCCTCAGTCAGACCCTGCCCGATATCTTCTGCGACAACGAGTACAGTCCGAACTTCTTGTTTCGCAACAATGGAGACGGGACGTTCACTGATGTGGCGGCGCAAGTGGGTGAGAAAGAGCTGTCTGTTTACCTGATTTAGTTTGAAAAGATTAAAGGGGTAGTTCATGAAATGAAAGTTCTGTCATAATTTACGCACCTTTGACTTGTTTCGAACATGTTTGAGTTATTTGCCTTGATGAACACCAATAAGAAGTACTGAATAATTTTTGGAATAATTTTGGATTACATAACTGTAATCATTGACTTTTTCTATGATTTCTTGCAATGGGGCATAGACTCATAGTTCTGTAAGTGCAAAACTTCTTCTACACTGTGCCCATATTTTGAGTAAGTGTTTGCCAACTGGGTTTAAAGAATATTTAGATAAAGGTTCAGATGTCAAAGAAATTGAGCAAAGTAGAGCATGAAGAGAGATTGAATGACTTGATGCGTTTTCTAAGGATAACCAATTAGGGTCACTGTCGTTTGATGAATTTGACAGAAAAACATTGCCTGAATATTAGCTGCTCAATAATAACACTGAATGTTAGGTAATGACAATCCTCTGTGGTCACGGTGTCCATGTAAAATATTTTTTTTCCATTCCATATAAAAGATGTTATTAATTTATCTAAAAGTAAGAAAAAAGATTTAGTTAAAAAAAAGGGTATGCACCGAAAAATATATAAACATCTAGCTAATATATTCATTTTTATAGTTTTTATTCTACCTCCCAGTGACATGGAGTTATACATATATTTTTGTGTGTGTTGTTGTAGGAGTGGATGACCCGATGCAGCATGGCCGTGGAGTGGCGTTAGCAGATTTTAACCGGGATGGGAAGACAGACATTGTGTATGGAAATTGGAACGGGCCACATCGTCTGTTTCTGCAGCTCAGCAACAATCGCAAAAAAAGGTTTAAGGTGCAGATTTTTTTAAAAATCATGTTTTTGTTTGTTTTATCGCTGTAATGAAGTACATGAAAAGCCCATTTACACCAAAGCTAATAACTTTAAGGATAGGGATACAGTTCTGAAAATCATTTTAATTTTGCAATCCTGTCTGCCTACTTATACACATACACATATAACATTTACCATTTTATAAACAAAAAGTGCACACACCATTAAAGAGAATCTTATTAGACATACAGTGAAAGTGTTATTATTTTCTAAGTGCTTTTTAAAGGAAAATATTTTGACATATTTTTAAACACACTACACTACTGTATGTTAAAATGTAACACTAATTGTCTTTGTCATGATGAATTTATGTACATATTTGTAGCCAAAGAATCCACATTGGTGCCTCAAAGAGGCATATTAGTACCCAAATGTACCTAAAAAGTACCTTTGAGGTACAATTATGAACCCTTCAGGTACAAATTTGTACCTTTTGAAAAGGTACTACTCCAGTGACAGCTTCTGTACCTTTATTTCTAAGAGTGTTGGCTTAACTCGGTTAATTAAGCAAGTTGAGTTAATTAGGCAAGTTCTTGGACGACAGTAGTTTGTTCTGTAGCCGGCTAATAATATTGACCTTAATTAAATAAAATTATTAAAAAATATAAATCATGTCAGATTAATATCTGGATTTTGACATCAATTTGATGTCTAACACTGGTGTAAAAAACACAAATCAGGACTAATCTTGACTGTTTTTTTTACGCTTTCATAATAATAAAACTCTATATATTATAATAGCGTATGTCGTTTAGAGGGGCATCTAAAGGGCATCAATGTGTGGATTTCAAATAGACGTAAAGGTTTTAACAACAAATCAATAAATTAGCATTTATAACATGTTGTCTTGACATCATGCTTGATTCACAAAGTGTGAATTTTTATGAAGGGGTACAGTGTTTATGTTCAAATTGCCTTCTTGCCTTCACTGTAAAAATTGTGCTGCCTTTATTTGAATCAAACGAACTTTTCTAGACATCTCAACACAACATCAGTCAAACTGACTAAAAATATTAAGTTAAACTTTGTATAAGTAAAAATATTTAGTTGAAACCTGATTAACTGATTATAATGAGTTAAAGTAACATAACAACATTTAAAATAAATAAACCTATTTTTAACCAAACCAATAGAGGACTTTCCCCAGAAAAAAATATATGTAGGAAATACTGTGAAAATGTCTACTCAGTTAACCATCACTTGGGAGATACAGTATTTGAAAAAATAAGTAAAATATCACAGGAGGGCTAATAATTTTGTCTTCAAATGTGTGTTTAACTGGAGAGCAGGCAAGCTGTCATCATAATTGCGTCTTTAACAGATTGTTCAATCGAGTAGGTACACGCGTTCTGTTACTGTTTAACATCTTGTCCAAATGAATATCCTGCACATTTATTTGATTTATATTTAATTTCCTACCTTATTGGAGATGAAGTAGCATGTTAATCTGTCATTTGTGGGTCTTTCAAGCAGATACATTTCCTTGTGTGTTTGCATAATGATGCATTTAAAGTTAACGACCAAACAGATCTTAATGAAAGTTCACAATATTCTGGCAGATAATGAAATAATTTTAAATAACTGAAATCTAGTGGAGGTGTCACGATAGCCCAGTGGGTAGCAAGATCACCTCACAGCAAGAAGGTCGCTGGTTCAAGCCTCGGCTGGGTCAGTTGGCATTTCTGTGTGGAGTTTGCATGTTCTTCCTGTGTTCGCGTTGATTTCCAACAGGTGCTCCTGTTTCCAAAAACATCCGCTATAGGTGAATTAGGTAAGCAAAATTGTCTGCATGTGTGTGAATGAGTGTGTATGGGTGTTTCCCAGTGATGGGTTGCAGCTGGAAGGGGATCCACTGCTTAAAACAGATGCTTGATAAGTTGGCGGTTCATTCCACTGTGGAGACCTCTGATTAATAAAGGGAAATGAATAAATGAATGAATGAATGAAATCATGTGTTCCCATCGTGTGTTCCCTGAGAGCAAACCCATGACTTCTGCACTACTATAACATACTCGGCAAGTAATTGTGTTTAATAGATGGCTAAAACATGTCTAAACATATGGCCTGCATAAAACTAGGCTAAATTTGGGCTGTCAGTGAAAATCTAACAGACATTTAAGAATAGCCCAAAACTAGACTAGCAATCAAATAAACAGATTAGACAGACTTCACATCCCATTGTGCACCTTTGTCAGATGAGTATCTAGAGGTCAAAATGGCATCAAACTGACATCTAACATTAACATAACTGACATAAAAATCACAAAACAATTACAAGTCAAATCTTCAGAAATGTTTGACATTTTCAGATAATTACATTTTTTAAAAAATATTATAATACTTTTTTTGTGTTGCAATTGGTCAAATGATTGACTTTTTTAAACAAATTATTCAAGGAACATTTTTTTACAGTCATGTGTTTCCACATGCTGGTTTAAAAATGTACATTTGGGGAAATGATCATTGAACACCACCATTTTTCTGCAAAAAAAAAAAAAAAACATATTTCTTTAAAGTTATGTTTAGTAAAATGAAATGACACAGAGAAAATCTAATTAAAAACATGAAGTAAGAAAGGTGTAGAAAGGAAGTGAAAGCCCAGACAGCAGCTGAAATTTCTCAGTAGTTCTTCAGCAAACATTTTCTCTTTGTCATTGTAAATTAATATTAGCTGCTTCAATCCAACATCTACATTATCAGGATGATGAAGATGAAACCAGGGTGGACATTTCAGCAAGACAATGATCCAAAATACAGCCAAGAAAACTATCAAATGCTTTCAAAGAAAGAAAATAAAGCTGTAGAATTGCCCAGCCTATCACCTGACTTGAATCCAATATAAAAACAAAATAAAGCTCAGGTTTGATAGATGAGACCCATAGAACCATCAAGATTTTTATACTCTGTTGTAGTTTGTGAAAAAATCACACCTGAGCAAATTATTTAACATCTTTAAGCTGCCATCACCAAAATAGCCTTTTATATTAGTATTAAATACATTTCAGTAGTTCAGTACTTTCTCATCATGTCATTTCATTATTATTACACATAACAGTAACTCATCTTTCAGATGATTATTTTTTAAAAATATTTCTATTGTTTGGGTTTTAACTAAATCTGGTTCAATTCCATGTTAACAGCTTCTTTAGAAATATTGCTCCCAGGGGAAAAAAAAAAAAAAACTTTGATATGTTCATTACGTATTTCCCGCACTGTAATATTAATTTGAAGCATAATTACTTTCAAAAGTTCAAAAACATGGAAAATGTGCAGCTTTCCTCTTCTTTACAGTCTATTGGCTACTGTCTTCATGACAACATAAAAGTTTAGCAAAGGATATATGGATTTACAGTACAGATCTGCAGCAGCTCAAACAACAGAGCTCTGGGTTTTTCTGTACAGCTATATTCAGCTGTTCCTCCATCTTGGCTCCAGCATTTCATTGTTGTTACATAAAGCTGAGTCTTACATTCTGGCTTTCTGAAAAGTTGACATGTTTTTTTACGTACTTAATGCGTAATTATCAGCATATCGTTCATCTCCATATTGAGAAGTCTGATTGCCATGCATCTGGTAAAAAGATCAGTTCATAAAAAATGAAAATTATGTTGTTATTAACTCACCATCCTGTCATTCAATTCCCCTGAGACCTTCATTGATCTTTAAACCACAAAATAATATGTTAGATACAATCAGAGAGCTCTCTCGTCCTCCATCGACAGAAACAGTCACAAGACGTTTAGAAAACTCAAGAAAAGGAACCAAAAACATTATCAAATGTGACTTCGGTGGTTCAGCTAGAATCATACAAAGCTCCAAGAACACATTTGTGCATGAAAAAGAAAAACTATAAACTGCTCTCATAACTTTGTCTATGTCTTTTGCATCAGATCACGGTGTACATTTATAATGGGCAATACTATGTGTGTTGCGCTGCTGACAGTTGCGAGAATACAGTATATAGGGGAAATTGAAGAGTTCAGATGCAAAAATCTCTAAGTGCCATGTGAAATTTCCCTCGAAAATTAGCATTTTTCTTAGCCTCCTATATTTATGTTCAGTTTTTTCACTTTAAAGGCAATGAAAATAACCTATTATTTGGAGTAGGAGTACAATTACTGAAACTATGCACAACAGCCTTAGAAAAATGCAAATTTTAGATATTAGTAATTTTAGACAGTACTTATATATATATTCTCTCCAGTATTAGAGTCAGCAGTGCAACACGCCAAATTAAAATGTTTCTAGCATTTATTCACCTCAAGTTGTTCCAAACCTGTATACAGTACATTCCTGGTAACACTTTAGTATCAATTCTAACTAGCTTGGCAGTTTATTAGTATTTATAAAGCACATTATTTCTTTATTCTGGATGGCCATTTTACATCTCCTATCCCATGCCTAAACTTAACGTACTAAATACGACGTTTGTTGAGGCAGTCAAAGTTGTGTGTTAATAGTAAGAACCATTGGTTACACTTTATTTTAAAGTGTCCTTGTCGCAGTCTAAGTATTTACTTATCTACTGAGTTATAATAATTACTACATGCACTTACTATATGGTTAGTGTTAAAATATGGGTTAGGTTTATGGTTTAATGCATGTAATTATGCATAATTAATTGTAATTACTAAAGTAAGTACATGAAACATTTAACAAGGACGTGCTAAAATAAAGTGTTACCAAACCGGTGAAAATATAACCTATCTTTTTAAAGGTGATCGATTTGACTGTAGGTAAAAGAATTTCAATAATATTGTCTTCAGTTGCCCTGCAAGTGTTAGTATTACCTTCAGGAAATGCTAATCTAGTTTTGCTTTTATTATGTGAATGGCAGGGTTCATTTTTTTCTGTTTTTGTTATGCAGAATGAAATGTGATCCTTACATTCTGAGCTGTATAATTAAATCCTTCCGACAGAAGATGGAAGAGGATAAAATAATAATATCGGCCGTCTGATTAGAGTATTCAATTACTCTCTAATCATTATTCTATTGTTTGCACAGGGCCCTGGCCTTCGTTTCAGCTGGTAAAGCTGTAATTAGTCCCAGTAAGATCAAGAACCTTATTTTCCTGGGATTCACAGAGGATTTTGTAATCTGATGATAGCTAGGAGAAAAGACTCTGTGATAAATGCCCTTTTTTTGCATACATTACTGGAAGCAGAAGGATTTTTTAAATTTTTTTTTTTGGAAAAAACTTGTCATTTTTTATTTTATTTATTTATTTACTGATGTATAAACCTAATAAACCCATAACATTACGGATGGTTTTGTGGTTCTAGAACAAATTTATACTTTTCAGAAATTATTAATTAAATGTATATAAAATGACAAAAGGATTTAATGCTGACTTTATTCTGCCAAACCTAAGGGTTTTGCGATCTCTTCTGAAGCTCTAGATGAGACATTTGTGAGATTTAAGGATTAGAGATCTAGAGGACACATTCTGGAGACGGCAAAGACCTATACATCTTGTAAAAATGGTAAAATAGGATCCCATTAAATAACAATGAGCAGAAATTCATCAGCATCTCAGAAGTTTTATTTTAATAATTAAATATTAAAATAATATATAAAATACTATATATGAAGTCAGAATTATTAGCCCCTTAGATATTTTTCTTTTTTAAATATTTCCCAAATGATGTTTAGCAGAGCAAGGAAATTTTCACAGTATGTCTGATAATATTTTTTCTTCTGGAGAAAGTCATATTTGTTTTATTTAAGCTAGAATAAAAGCAGTTTTTAATTTTTTCAAAAACATTTTAAGGTCAAAATTATTAGCTTCTTAAGCTATATATTTTTCGATAGTCTACAGAACAAACCATCGTTATACAATAACTTGCCTAATTACCCTAACCTGCCTAGTTAACCTGATTAACCTAGTTAATAGAATGTATAGAAGTGTCTTGAAAAATATCTAGTAAAGTATTATTCACTGTCATCATGGCAAAGATAAAACAAATCAGTTTTTAAGAAATGAGTTATTAAAACTAATATAATTAGAAATGTGTTGAAAAGAATTTTCTTGTATATATTTTTATAGTAAATATATTATTTATTATATAATGCTGAATATCACAAACCTCTTCTGTTTTAAAAATATTTTAAACTTGTAAAACTCATTCTTGAGGTGCAGCTGATCCCAAAGAGCTGAACAGATCTTTTAATCCCAACTGCACTCCTACGTCATGCTGCAGTGGGTCTCAAAATCACAGAGATTTGGGCCCCTTTTTAGCGTCAGGAAATTAAAAAAAAAGAGACTTGTTGTGTTTATATCACTCCAATATGACAGTGGACACACTACACCTACACACAGTTCTGCTCAAACAGCTTCCAAAACTTGATTTTGCATCATAGGTGCCCTTTAAAGAGAAACACTTGTGTTATGAGACCAATCAAATCACTGCTAATATTAAACTAAGGGTTTAATTAGGCTATGTATGCAAGCCTTAAACTAAAATCATTATAATGAACCAGATGTTATACAGTCAGTGTCTATATTATTTTCCAGCAATAGTTACTTATGAGCCTCTGCCGCTCTGTATCAGCAGCATGTGTCAGGGGATTGTGTTTGACTGGACTGCTGTTATGGATGGGTCAGCGCTGTGTGTGTAAGTCTTGGCTTTAGTTTGATCCCAGTGTTAGTGGCAGTGATTGGCTTCTTCAGCACAGAGATAAATGTCAGCGGGAGGCTGTTTTATGGGGGTCAATTGCTGGGTTAATGTCTCAAGGAAGAGCTTACAGAAGGATTTGTGCATTGGCGTAGGGTACTGTGACCTTTGCCATGTATAATTGCATTGTGATTAAGATTCTCAGTTATTCTATGTGTTAATTAAACTTTGGCTGAACATGCACAGCAGTGTAAGTGCAAGTGCATGTGTTAGTCATAAAATTGGTGAGTAAATTTATCTTTGAACTGGGTCTTTGTGGGAGATCTATCTATCTATCTATCTATCTATCTATCTATCTATCTATCTATCTATCTATCTATCTATCTATCTATCTATCTATCTATCTATCTATCTATCTATCTATCTATCTATCTATCTATCTATCTATCTATCTATCTATCTATCTATCTATCTATCTATCTATCTATCTATCTATCTATCTATCTATCTATCTATCTATCTATCTATCTATCTATCTATCTATCTATCTATCTATCTATCTATCTATCTATCTATCTATCTATCTATCTATCTATCTATCTATCTATCTATCTATCTATCTATCTATCTATCTATCTATCTATCTATCTATCTATCTATCTATCTATCTATCTATCTATCTATCTATCTATCTATCTATCTATCTATCTATCTATCTATCTATCTATCTATCTATCTATCTATCTATCTATCTATCTATCTATCTAGCTATCTATCTAGCTATCTATCTATCTAGCTAGCTAGCTAGAAATCTGCCATAAAGTTCAGCTATTTATCTTTCTCTCTATAAATTTGTCTTTCTATCTATCTTCTGCTCATTTATACCTCATCTCCTGGGTCCAGTCCAGAGATGGCCATCACCTCTCCTTCAACCAGACAGCAGAAGGTCACTTCATGGGCTTTCACCTGCTGGTTTTATGAGGCCTATAATTAAAATTGGGGTTAATACTTGAGAGAGTGCCGGCGTGCTCAATAACTCTTCCATGACTCGTTGCTGCACTACTGAAGCGTGGCGATTGCAGTTACTTTTCTCTGCTTTCACTCCCTGAAGTTTTTAGACTGTGATTTACCTGCAGCTCAGATCTTTATGTCATTGATATCACACATCCAACTCACCAAATCTTAAAGAAAGATGCTCTACTGTCAACGAAAAAGAAAAACACGCACACTTTCTAGGAGCTTTGTGAGACTGTATGTAGAGACAAATACTGTTATCCTTTAAAAGGCAGTCTTTTGTGTAATGATTTGTGTAAACAATCTGGTGTTTGTCTGATATATTTGTGATATTTGCTGATATTTTCTCTGCACCAGGATATTGCCACTCAGAAGTTTTCCATGCCATCTCCTGTTCGCACTGTTATCGCAGCCGACTTCGACAATGACAATGAACTGGAGGTTTTCTTCAACAACATCGCCTACAGAGGACCATCAGCCAACAGACTCTTCAGGTACAGTGTGTACTAAAACACTATACTGATATGCATAGATTATTCTGAGTTCTTTTTAAATATATATTTGTTGAAAATACCACTGTATCAGTTTTTTAGTATGTTTAACCCTTGTGTGTGTTTCATAAACTTCGGGGTGATTGTGAGTCTTATTTGGCAAATGGAAATACTTTTGGTGATGACATCTTATTTTGACACATATTTGGGAAAATGCTATGAAATTTGAAAACCTTCAACACTACACTACCTGACAAAAGTCTTGCTTTTTCAAGTTTTAGGAACAACAAACAATAACTTGACCCTCTAGTAGATCATTTGGTTTCAGATGTGGCTCATGTGAAAGTCAAAGGCCTCTAGATTACGCTTATTTTAGCAAAATAAAATATGATCATGCCTTGATTTTTAATTATTTACTTAAGACAGTAAGGTCCGACTTTGCTTAGACAAAATCTTGTCACTGAACAGAAATAATGTACAGTATAGAATATAAAGTCATGGTGCAGTGGAGAAAGAATGAATATTGTGCATGACTCCCATGAGCTCGGACGACTGCATCCATACATCTCTGCGGTGACTCAAATCACTTATTAATAAAGTCATCTGGAATGGCAAAGAAAGCGTTCCTGCAGGACTGCCAGAGTTCATCAAGATTCCTTCTTCATCTTACGCCAGACATGCTCAATAATGTTCATGTCTGGTGACTGGGCTGGCCAATCCTGGAGCATTTTGACCCTCTTTGCTTTCTGGATCTTGTATCTATCTATCTATCTATCTATCTATCTATCTATCTATCTATCTATCTATCTATCTATCTATCTATCTATCTATCTATCTATCTATCTATCTATCTATCTATCTATCTATCTATCTATCTATCTATCTATCTATCTATCTGTCTGTCTGTCTGTCTGTCTGTCTGTCTGTCTGTCTGTCTGTCTGTCTGTCTGTCTGTCTGTCTGTCTGTCTGTCTGTAGATCGATAGATAGATAGATCTGTCTGTCTATCTTTCTATCTGTCTGTCTGTCTGTCGTCTGGTGGTGGGGTGTTCTGGCCTGTCATGCTGCCTGGGCTTACCGCCAAATCCCTAGATTAAAGAGACACTTTTCATAATTATTTTTTTAACTTATATTGTAAATGTTAAAGAAATAACCCGGTTGCATAATGATAATGCCATATTGTGGTTGTCTGTCTGTCTGTCTGTCTGTCTGTCTATCTATCTATATATCTATCCAATATATACAATTGCTACAGATTATATTGTTGTTTAAACCTCCCCAACATGTATTGCTTGTACTGTAATGATTTGTCATGCATTCTATACATTTGCCTACTTGATTAAAATGATCTCACAAAGCATGGCATTATCATTATGTAACCGGGTTATTTCTTTAACATTTACATTGTAAGTTAGGAAATAATTATGGAAAGTGTCTCTCTATTTTGGGCATTTGGTGGTAAGCCCAGGCAGCACGACAGGCCAGAACACCCCACCGCCAGACCACAAACACAACCCCGTCCAACCACAACTCCACCTGATGGGAAATTCCCTCTACATCCGACCTCACCCGTTACACGATTGCTTTCTAACGAGAAGACTGGATGAGCCATTAAACAGAACATTGTTTCAAATTTATTTTTAATCCCATGCCCAAACAACCCAGACCTCAGTTCTCAGAAAGCAAAGATTTAAGCTTCTTGTATGAAGAAACCTCTTAGTTAGCATTATTAGTCATCAAAACACAAAGTATGAACTGCTAGCTCCAGAAATGTTTTCACTGAATCAATATTGCAGGGATTTCATGAGCCTGTAAATGAATATCTCCTTTGAGACCTGTTGTATAACATGCAGCTGACAAGGTACATTTGTCTTTGACTGTTCCTTTGTGTGGAGCTCTCTCAAGCCAAAAGGCAAACTGAGTAAGTAATTAATCTTTACCATGGCAGAGTTTCTCGGAGAGAGCATGGAGATCCACAAATTGAGGAGCTGAACGTCGGGGAGGCCGCAGAGCCAGAGGGACGGGGAACCGGTATGAAGTGTTTGGCCATTTCATTCCATCCGAATTTAGGATGGTTTATTTTGTAAAGCAATTCTTTGAGTTTTACACATGGTGGGTTTAAGATTTCCCCCTTAAAATAACTTGACTTTGACCCAAAGGAGAAATTCTGAGGTGCATGTTCTGTCAGAAAGTTTTAAAGACATTTTTAATGTATTCAGCATATAACCACACTGCATTTGTCGTGTAAACAGTAATCCGTCCTTGTGCATTTTAGACGAGATCAAAAAAGCTCACACTCACAGTCGTCCACTGTGCTAAAACAACTTATTCTTTAGGTAATTAAAAAAACTCTCCTCAGACTCCAAGAGTCAGCAGTGTAGTGCAGTTTCTCATTTTATGTCATGGATCATAACACTTTATACTTATAGTCCACTTGGACACGGCGAGGAACCATGTCAAACTGAAGAAACTGTTTATCACAGTAAGCACAGCTTAGTAGTTTAACATTAATTGGTTATACTTAGGCCCACACGGAATATTTACCCAAGGAAATCTGCAGATTATTTAGCTCATCATTGATTAGTTTCTTATGTAAACACAGTTGAAGTCAGAATTATTAGCCCCCCTGAATTGTTAGCCCCGTTTATGTTTTCCTCCCAATTTCTGTTTAATGGAGAGCAGATTTTTTCAACATGTTTCTAAACATAATAGTTTTAATAACTCATTGCTAATAACTGATTTATTTTATCTTTGCAATGATGACAGTAAATAATATTTTAATAGATATTTTTCAAGACACTTCTATACAGCTTAAAGTGACATTTAAAGGCTTAACAAGGTTAATTAGGTTAAAGGCAGGATAGGTTAATTAGGCAAGTTACTGTATAATGATGGTTTGTTCTGTAGATTATAAAAAATGCTTAAAGAGGCTAATAACTTTGACCTTAAAATGTTTTTTTTTTTAAATAAAAAACTGCTTTTATTCTAGACTTTCTCTAGAAGAAATATTTGCTCTTTTAAACATAATTTGGAAAATATATAAAAAAAAATTCAAAGGAGGCCTAATAATCCTGACTTCAATTGTATGTGTAAATATATTCATTATTTTTACAATTAATTTAGTAATATTATCATAAAAATATTATGCAATGACAGTTTTTAAAGTCCTTTGTTTACCATATGACATTTACTGTTGAAATCAGAATTATTAAACCCCCTTTGAATTTTTTTTCTTTTTTTAAATATTTAAAAAAATAATGTTTAACAGAGCAAGGAAACTTTCACAGTGTGACTAATAATATTTTTCTTCTGGAGAAAGTCTTAATTGTTTTAATTCAGCTAGAATTAAAGCATTTTTTTTTTTTACATTTTAAGGTCAAAATTATAAGCCCTTTTCAGCTATATATATTTTTCTATAGTCTACAGAACAAACCATCGTTATACAATCCCTTGCCCAATTACCGTATCCTGCCTAGTTAACCTAATTAACCTTAATATATACACACACACACACAACATATGTAGCATAAACATATAAACAAGAGATGACAAATACTCACATTGTTACAAAGCCACTGTCATGACTATAGGTTAGAAATTAAGGTGAGGATTTACAAACGTAAACTGCTAAATTCCCAATTCTTAAGATTAGCCCCCATGTGGTTTCAATTTTTTTTTCTGTGAAGTTTTAAGACGTATTTGTTCCATTTGAATGACATAAAGCAACTCGTTCAACCATCTTTGATAACAGGGAGCCTTTCCCTTTGGAAATTTTCAATTAAGTACAAACAAGAAGATCTAATTGTATTTAAATTGCATTGTAAAACATGTATAAAAATACAAAGTTATTTTGTATGTATTTAGTTTTTAGATATTATACTCAAAATTATTCTACAGAAATCTGCAGATGTAGTACAAAATTCTATGCAAAAATGGCGAAAAAAATGTTTGCAGATTTTGTCTGGCCCTGGTTGTACTCCACTGACAAAAATGCAGGTGGGAGTTTACTTTTTGTTTTTATAGAGAAAAACGTGTTTGATAATTTAGATATTGCTAAAATAAAAGATCTTAACATCTACTCGAAATGCTTGAAAAAATTTTAGAAAAAAAACATATTGTGATTTCTACATACACATTAATTGCTTTTAATGAAATAAGTAATTACAAAGCAGCCTATTAGACAAATTTCTGAAGGATATCACGTAACACTGAAAACTAGATTAATAGTGCTGGAAATTCAGGTTAACATACATTACTAAGTAATGTAATGACCTCCAAAGGTCCTGGAAATCCCCGGTCTGCCACTAGATGGCATTATAAATCCAGGTTTGCTGCGATTTACTGGCATTTATCATCGAGTTCTGTCACATCAGCACTAACAGATTCATCATATTATATGAAAGCCAATGTATTCTTGTAGAACTGGTTTAAGTTAAATGTGTTTGTATTAATGATAAGTGTTTCCAGCTGTCTGAGCAGATATGTGTTTTAGGAGCGGCTGTGACTGACTTTGATGGAGATGGACTGCTGGATCTTCTGGTCACACATGGCGAAAGTGCAGCACAACCCATCTCTGTGTATCGAGTCACTCAGGTGAGAATGTGCGTCAGACACTTTTAAATTTGGGAGTTAAGTTCGATTATTTACTTTATTTCATATGTTTTGTATTTATTTCATATGTACACCATCTTTATTTTTATTTCACGGCAAAAAGATATACCTTATTTTTTTAAGAGCGCGGCCATTTGTAAGCTAACTTGAATAAACTTGACGAGACTTCCGGTTTCATTTGTGTACCCGTTATTATTGCAAAAGCTACTTTATATTGTGACTTGATATTTGTTGTTACATTATTAAAATGTTTTATGTTTTTTTTTAAATTAGTTTACCTTTTATATTGTGTTAGCTATTAGGGGAATCAAAAGTAAGCACTTGCAAAGTAAACAAACTGTTGGCTTATGTTTAGCTACAAGGTTTGAAGTAGTTTTATAAGTTGAAGTTTAGAGTTTTGAGTTTTTTAATTTCTCAGTAAAAAGTGAATTTCTGACTTGGAGAGACTTGTTTAAAATATCAAATGTGTGTTTTTCTGATCTAGAGTCATTCTATCTTGTTAAACTTGAAACATTGTTGTTTGCCATTTAACATATATTGTTCTGAATATTTAAATTTTTTAGCATCTGGAAAATTGCTGTTTAATATTCATCATATCATTATTGATTTTTCATTCCAGGGCTCATCTAATAAATGGCTTCGTGTAATTCCACGCACACAGTTTGGGGCTTTTGCCCGTGGAGCAAAGGTGATTGTCTACACCAAGCGAAATGGCCCTCACACACGCATTATAGATGGAGGATCAGGATACCTGTGCGAGATGGAGCCAGTAGCTCACTTTGGATTTGGTATGAATTAATTTTTTTACTGTCTCTCCTTAAAACATCTTTGTAAGAAATTCATATTAGGAAAAGAACAGCTATGAAATTGACCAAGTCTGTACAATATCTATTTCATAAGTGCATTCACCATCTCGGAAATGTTAAGGCTCGTCGAGTAGCCGGAAAACAAGTATTCGCTCTGCTAACTCATTACAAAGAAACAATTATGATGTAACTCCAGGTCATGTTCAGTGGGGGGCTTTGGGTCTCAGTAATATAATCCTCTGTGTGGAGGTCATTTCCTTCAATATCTTCATAGACTGGAAGCCCTTAAAGAAGACTGCAGGTGCAGCAGCCGGTGGCATCGGACCGGGACCTTTTCCCCATGGCTTGGCCATATTACAGGTGCTCGAAGGCACATGGCTTCATTTGGGAGCTTTTGGATGGATTTGTGTCAGGAATCGGTTGCCAGCTGGAACTTGAGTTGTTCTGAATGTGCTGTGAAAAACAAAATGATAGCCATCAATGGTCACATGATCACCCTGAGGGCTTGTAAATATGTGCATACGTGCTTGACCACCACTCATCAATGTTTCTATCAGTAAGAGTGTTTGGAAAACGGATGTAAAATGTCAACCCTAGAAGTCTGATTGAATTGATTTTTTGAAATGTCAACCTTTTCTCACCATGTGATACTGTTTGGGATTAGTTTTACTTATACTGTGGCACTTTTTGTCAGATAATTATTTATTACTTTGTGTAGTAATGTGTGCAGTTGGCCAAAACATTTTCCACATGCATAATTTGAAGCTTACCTTTATGAAATAAAACCCTCACAGATGCTAAACTATAACTTTCAATAACTACTGGTAAAATGTCATGCTTTTTGCCTCAAGAGGCACCTGTGCCAGTCAGGCTTTGCCAGGAGCCCCTGTGGATCTGTTTACCTAAGAAATGTTTCTTTAATTAAGGACTGGGAAGGCGATCAGCCTCTCTCCTGCTTGACTAAAGGCTATAATGGAAGGAAAATCTAGCGGCCACCCTGTCCTTTCTAATTTCTGCTCCTTTGAACTTCTGTCTTCCTCCTCCACCACATTCATTTCCAATGGATGATTTCTCCATTCGTGATCACTATGACAGTCTCGCTTAACGGCTATGTTAATTACCATCCCGATGTCTGTGAGAAAGTGTTTCTGACAATCAGATTGAAGTCACTAAATGGATGCTGCTGTAAAGCTTCTTAAATGAAGTGCTTTCCAACCACCGTGCCATTTATATGGCTCCTTATTTCAGCCACTGAACAACAGACAGATTTCATCGGTCTGGCATACGAGAACCTCATTGCTTTAATGCCTCACTGACTGCTATGCCAGAAACTCTCTGGCCCATGAACCCCACACACCGGCAGTCATGAGAAACCGGTTCTGCCGACATCAAATGAGACGTGTTCAAGCCTCGCTGCTCACGACGCTGCCCGCAGCTGAGACTGAACACATTCTTGTGCATTTGTTCAAGCACTTTGTGTGCCAAACCAGAGCCTATATTCCAACCTGGCTTTTGCCTAGAAACATCTTGGGAGGGCCCTTTTTCTCCACAATGGTATTTTTCCATGGAGAGCTGTACATTAAGAAAAGAAATCATTCATTATGTCTTTTAAGCCTGAGGGGAAGCTATAAAGACAAAGTGTTGGTGAAGTACTGAAAGCACTGCTGCTTTGCCACCCTGACAGGGAAAGATGTGGCCACCAGTGTAGAAGTCTTCTGGCCAGATGGACGCTCTGTGGCCAGGCCTCTGGAACCCAGTGATATGAACAAAGTGATGGAGATCCATTACCCAGAGAATGAGGAAGAGGCAACCCCAGCGCTGGAGATCGAGGTTAATACTCTCTCATATTCATAGGACTTCTTAGGATTAGGAATTGTTGTACTCACCCAGTGCTGTTTCTTTTCACAGTGTGGGCCAGGGTTTGAGCTCAATGAAAATGGCCGTTGCACTGGTAAGTTTTTTAAGCCTTTGACCTCCCATCGCCATAAATCCCACAATGTAAAAGGTAGAAGAGATAGTGGACATATCAAGAGTAATGCCAACTACTAAAGAAATAAATTGACATTAGTTAGACATATTAGTTTACTAATATGCAATTGTTTACTGAGGATCAGGTGATACTGAAGACTGACATATTGGGAGCTGATAAACTGTACAGTAGTTTGCAAAGTTTTTGGGCCACTAGCAGCTCATCACCATAACTATAACTTTATTTACTGTAATTTCAGGCTGGATATAGCCTTCAGAAAGCACACTCAGTCATAAATAATTAATAAGCAGGCCCTTTTCATAGGATAAGAAAACTGCTATGAATAATAAAGAGTAATCGACGCGTCATCACTCCACCTGCAGTTTTGCTCTAGGACACCAATTTTGATCCTGCTCCAAAAATCATTTTAAACCCTGAAGATGAAATTAGTTGCAAAAGCTCAATTTTCCAGTTTTCCAGCTAACAGGTGCTAACATTGTCTTAACTGATGCTCAACACACAAATCTGTCTGCTTCTCCATTACTGCTCCTGAAGTATGTTTTGTGACTAAAATATAGGCAAATTTATAATTACACCTGACAAAAGTGACAGTCAGAGATGTATTTAAAGTTGGATTTTGTGGGTATAATGTATATGAAAAACACAGGCCGATAAAGTTTACTAGTGTTCTTTTACTCAAGAATAATCACATTAAGAGCTGAGAGATATGACACAGTGCATAAATGTGCATCAAAATCTCAGCAATGTTTGTTACCTCATTTCAAACACAAGCTGCAAATTTTATAATATACACATATAATTCAACTAATTAAAGAAAGGCATAATCACAGGAAGGTGAGTTTATGCAGAGAGTAAAGCAACTTTTGGAACAGAAGCTGTCAGTAATTATAAGTTTGTGTTAATAGGAGTGACTTAATACACCATCTTCCATACTCTAATTCATTGAAATATTGAAACATTCACTCATCGAATAAATGTGGCTGACACTCTTAAAATGTTGCAGTGTATTCATGGCTATTTGTGAGATGTTTGTTCCACTCCTCTTCATTCCCCAGACCAAGACGAGTGCACACAGTTCCCATCCGTCTGTCCCTCAGAGCGACCCGTCTGCACCAACACCTATGGGAGCTTCAAGTGTCGTGCAAACAAGAGGTGTAACCAGGGATATGAGCCTAATGACGAAGGGACTGCATGTGTAGGTGAGTTGAGACTGAAGTCAGGACATAAGGGTGGATTGATACAAGAAGACACCCCTGGGAAATGCTGTTTTCTCACATTTCACATGAGTAGAGTTTGACTTTTGAGCTTTGAGGCATTGTTAGTAGTTAGTTGAACATGCAAAAAGATACCAACTGTTATTTATTTTCCTTCATATCTGAAACCGTGTTTAGATTTTCAAAGACACAAACAAGGTTTTTAATATAAAATCAAAACATTTTTCATTTAAATTTTCAATAAAATGTGATTTTTAAATTAGCAGCTTAAATATAATTAAGAACTGTCTAATATTTTTCTTATCATTTGACCCAATTTTCTAAAGCTATAACACTGGAAATTATTTTTAGAATTAATTTTTGTATTCAAAGGTGCAGTATTTAAGTTTGACACCCTGTGGTTGAACTAGGTATTGCACTCCTGGATCAAAACAGTCGCTCCTCCTCTGACAGTTCCACGCAAGGGCAGGTTGCCAGTTTGATGACACCAACAGGCTTGTGCCTGACTATCGAGTCCAAAGGCTGATTTGAACCATTTTCTAACTAAAAGCAACGACACCTGAAATTTCTATTTTAGAAACAGCTTCTAGTTCTCACAGGTGAACAACAGGATAAACTATGATCACCTCAGGTATGCCTTTTATGCTTTAGTCAGTGTTAAATGCCAATAATGTGAGTTTGAATGCCATTTTACATGACATTATTGCCATATACTGAAAGCAGCAGCAGGTAGTTCACCTCAGATCTTCAAAATAAAATAAACAGTTTGAAATTGAACTGTGACTCAGTGTAAGCTAACACATATCAGTGATTTAGCATGTACATTTAAGAATCTTAAAGAGATTTAATATGTATTAATTATATTGTAAACCTTAGCATTTCGCTGGAGGTGCAGTAAGTCCACATATTCTGTGCTTCTGAATGGCTGTATTTACATCTCTATCATTTTGTTTCTAATGCAAACAACTAAATAGCTTATCACTGCAAATCTTGTCAGGTTACAGGTAGCGTGTTGTTAGGTTACAATGTAACCTGCTTACCTAATGTTTACATTTGTAATATTTATATTATTTGCTGATTAATAACCACCTCATGTGGAACTGTGAATCTGCGTATCATTTTGTAGTCTGCTACAGTCCACCAGAGGTCACATTTCAGTCGTGGGCGCATACTTTAAAATCCTTAATGAATGAATGAATGAATCAAATATGCAGTTTTCCACCAAGGCAACCCGGGGTGCTGAAATATGATTGGCTAAACTGGCATTGGGCAGGTTAAAAAGAACCAAAACAAAGATACCAGTTCCGGCACGTAACGCACATTTTCAAAGCAGAATATCTGACTTCAGCATTGTTTTTCAGTTACAATGTTCACTTTGCATGTTTCTTACATATCTGCAAACATATTATGGTATTTTTAGACTTTAGAAGAGTCAGAAACTTGCAAACAGCACCTTTAAAAAATGCCATGTACTGTTCTTTTGTTAAAGAACTAGAACAGAAGTATGTCACAGTTTTATTTGGTCTTTTGTCCAATTTTATTTGGATTGCTGTTTTCGTAATGCCTAGTTCACACTAAAGGATTTTAAGCCTGATTTGAGCCCGATTTGGAAGTTAACGAGCTCGCCGACAGATCGGGCTGTGATCGGGAAGAAATCTGCGGGTGCACGGCGCTCGCCGCTCTTTATGTGTGAACTACTGAACAACGCATCAACGAGGCTCACTGACGAGTCGCCGACACCTCGCAGACGGAAATCCAACATTCAGCATGCTAAATATTCCAGAGCAGTCGGCCGACTCAACCCCACGTGTGGTCGGATGTAGTAACGAGCTGCCGCCAATGAGAGAGCAGATCAGCATGAGCTGAATGCCTGTGTGTCAGGAGCTCAGCAGAAACATCTGTGATTGGTCAGAATGGGCATCAAAGCACTGGCTTCATTCTGCGTTAGCACAGACATGAGAGGAGGATATATTAACAGTGGAACTAGAATTCTGTAACTATTAGAATTACCATACTGCTCATTCTGACCGTTCTCATATAAAACGCCATACTGTCACAACATATTTACATTCAAAGCTATTATTGAGATATTAAAATTAAGCTTTGAATGTTTGGCATCATATTTAATGACACTATTACCCTAAAAATATAATATTTTTTGGTAATACAGCCTATAAATATGTAGTTAAGATACTAAAACACTTAAAGGTCTTAGCTTTCATTTTCACTTTCAAACAGGAGCTATTTAACAGCATAGAATATGCTGTTTTGAAAGATATCTGAAGTAAATTGATGTTTTTGCCATCAGAAAGTTTTGTTTATGTTAGCAGGAAGTTGCCAGGCAAGAAAATGCACACATATTTAAAGTCACAGCGAAAAGTATCAGACATGCATGCAGTCATTTTGACCAATATGGTAATTTAAGGCAGAAATGCTCAGTTCTTTACTGTTTTGTAATAAAAAAAATAACAATGTCAGAAAGAAATACACTGATAGTTAGAAAACGGCAGGGTGTTATAAATATGTTAGTTTTATTTCAAAGAGTTATAAAATTACAAAAATTAAAAACTCTCTGTGTATCTATCCACTGGAACCTTGCAAATGAGTGATTAATCCGCTGATAAATCAGCTGATTAGACGATGTTTTTAAATGCTTTCTCCAAAGCTTGAAACACTGACAGTGATGTCATCAGCACACAAGCAGCCAATAGTGTTCAGCTTTTTCTGACGACTCCTCCCTCAAATTTTCATTGGCTGTGGTTTGGTAGCTTGAATGAGCTGATGGGGAATGAGTTGTTGTCAGATCATGTAGTGTGTGACCCCCCTCTTGTGGATCGTTCACGGAGGGTTGCATAGTGTGAACACCTCAGAGATTAAAAGACACAAAGTCAAGTCATGTAGTGTGAACAGCACAGGGATCTGCTGATGTTTAAAATCCTGTAGTGTGAACTAGGCTTAAGGTGTAATTTCATCTTAATTGGTTTACCATGGCCATGAGATATCAAATAATGTAGAAAACTGTGTTCTAGCAGTATTTAATATTGAAAGTTTTTTCTCACTTCCAAGACCATGCATTTCCTTTGCCAAATGTAATTTTTAGTTTCATTTCACCAAGTTTATTTCTCCAACATAGACTTTTGTAGATTTAAGTACAATAGAAGCACGTCAAGGTTTCTTTTAAATCTTTGTCATTGCTTTGGCAAGCTGTGTTTAGTTAGTTACATTATTTACTGTGGTCTTGACTATGACATTTTGGTGATGTCTTAATCCTTTGTTCGGATTTGTCAATATACTGAAGTCATCAAGTCAGTGATTGTATTATGAGTTGCTTCCCAGACATTCTTATGTAAACTCTTTGTATGACTCTGTATTCTTGGACTTTTATTGCAGTGATTTAATATGTATCTGGCTTTTTATATGTTGGCTTTAAACCTATCTGATGGCCTATTTTATTATTCAAACAATAATGTGGAAAGACTTTTTCCATGACCATATTCCAGGATGATGATGCCAAGCTCAAATAGTGAGAAATGTCTTCATTTTCACACATAAATTAGCCACCAATTTATCTGAACAGCACTGAATGTCTTTGGATTGTGCTAGAGTAGACTTGATTGAGTGTTTCGCCTCAGGTTCAGAGACAGACCATCTTTACTGTTACCATGTGTTTATTCATCATGGTTTTGTTTCAGCAACCATATGCAATGTCAGATTTAATTTTCATCAAGTGTTGCATAAATTCTTGATCAGATCTTGTATTGACAATTGGAACAGCCCCACCATCTAACCCTGAGGAGAACCACTGTCTATCTTGCACATCCCATAGTAAATAGTGTAGTTTAGGTAAATTAGGGATCAATTAATGTGTCAAAATTTGAGCCCAAAGGACCTTGGCCTCGTCATCCTAAAATATAGCCATGACATAAATACATTTTTATCTTCTAAGATGGTTGTTGTAAAAAAATAAAAGCTGTGTTTTGCATCTGTTAGGGTTAAAGGAATTGTTGCCAAATGTACAGGAAGAAAAGAAAGACTTTAATCATTGCAATCATAGACTCTTAGGTATTAACTTTAACTTTTAATCCAAACAGCTACCTTTTTAGTCTGGGTAGTGTATCTTTATTTTCATTTTTTACAACAAATTTGAAGTTAGTGACTGCACTGAAAATTTCACAGCAGATTGATTACAAAGTATAAGTGACGTCACATTGAAATCAACAAAATTATCATAAGCAGAAAGTTTAAAGAAGTATTTTCCCCCAAACAATCTACTGGATCACAAAAGCAGTATAGGTTATTAAGTATTATGTGTTATCTGAAAGCTACGTAATTAATATTTCCACTGATGTATGTTTTGTTAGGATAATATCTGGAATCTGACAAATATTAAAATCTCTTAAAGTTGCCCAAATTAAGTTCTTAGCAAGGTATATTACTAAGCAAAAAAAGAGTTTTAATATATTTGTCGTAGGAATTTGGGCTGCACAATATTGGGAAAATCAAACATTTACATTTTTTGTTATTCTGCGATTTGAATATAACGTTAACATGTGACTTGAATATCTCTATTTGGAAATAAAATATAATTTTAGACTGCTTGGGATAATTCTGAAGAAAAATGCATGAGCATTAAATGTAATAATGCATCTACAAGCGCAGATCAATGCAAAAAAAAAAAAATGTTTTTAGAATCTAACAGTAACTTACAAATGGTCCAATTTCTTATGCCAGGATGCTATTAAAATCATTATACAGTCACAGGCCTAAAACAAACAAACACAAAAAACATGAAAATGATACATATACGACAGACTCCTTCCATACCCTGCGATGTGACTATTGTGATTGATCACATTGTGATAACGATGCTGAAACTATATATTGTGTAGCCCTAGTAGGAATGTTGCATGATTTTTAGTTAATATTCTGATGATTTTTGTCATTTAAAAAGAGATCATTTTGTCCCATACAATGTTCATTTGGCTAATGCCAAAGGTTTCCAATCAACACACAGTAACTAAGTGTCCTAACAAGACGCAACGCGACAAGATTTCAGCGACAAGCAATTTGGCTTGACTTGACATGACATACAGTAAGATTTAAATACCAGTGTCTAGTAAAGGCTTTTACTCTATACAAATTAAAACTCTTTAACATTATTAATAGGCTACTAAGTGACTGATTTTGTTTTATTTGATGCCCTTATTTCTCTCAAACTGTCTGCTAGTTATTTCATTTTCAAGATCTGAGGTGAATTATCTGCTGCTGCTTTCAGCAGTATGGCAATACATGTCATGTAAAATGGTATTTCAACTCAAAATGGTAGCATCTGACGCTGAATAAAGCACATAATCTGTACCTAAAGAGATCATTGTTATAGTAGTGTATGCTGTTGTTCTGTTGCAGCTCTGCGGAAATAGTAAGCATTTTTAAATTATAAATTGTCTAAAATGTGAAATTGTCATGGCGTCACATCACGCTGTTGTTAGGACCAGGTGTAACACTGGTTTTGTTGTCCTTGGTCACAAATAATGGACTATATAATACTATATAATCAAGTTGGAAAAATCTGTGTTTACAGTGCAGTTTGCTTCTTTTCCCTTCCTTATTTTTCTGCAGCTCAGGTGGCTTATTTTGGAGGAAACAGATCCTCAGCCTCCAAACTCTTGGTTTCCTGTCTTTGGCCTCTTGTACTAACTTTCCTCGCTGTCTTTACTGCTTGCTTGGGGCCATGAAGGGCAGCTCTTCCCCTGTCCAGACATCTCTGCCACCCTGCTTGCTCTCCGGTTTTCTGCTTTCCTTTCTTTTTCGCACTGAGGTGTTTGGGAGTCAGCTGTAAAATGAACTCTCCATGGACCTGTCGCTCCTGCAATGTTGTCACTAACAGACCTGTATAAATAATGCTTCGCTATCCAGTTGGGAACCACAAAAGATCACTGTTTTTAGGACTGAGTAACTATTCCCACTCCATTTAGACTGAGGAAAACTCACTGACCTTCATATTCATTGACTATGATGCGGGAGAAGATTGTAATTGTTATGATCTTTGTAAAAGGCCATGTCCCAGCGTGTTGCAGGCTCATAAGCAGAGTTCTTACGCATTCAGTCTCATATCAGCAGCAGAATGTTAGCAGGTTTTTTAAGGGGAGCATATGCCCAGCCATCTGTTTCATGCAAGGTTACATTCCTTGTGCTGTGAATAATAAATTCACTAGAGATTTGTACTATACACTTTTGACCCTCACCACTACTCACGACTGCCCTTTGGGATTGGTGCATGCTTTTTGGCATGGATGAGTGTTGCAAAGCACAGTTTCATTTAGAAAATTGTTATTCGGATTTACACACTTAGGACTTCAAAGCAGTTTAGCTGCATAACACATAGAACTAGATCTTATGATTAGGGAAGACTCTTATTTTGACTTAATCATGCTGTTATGGACCAATTCAGGTTTGCGTTAGTACACTAACACCTTGTTTCACAGACAAGCTTAAGCATAGTCCCAGACTATAGGTAAGTCTGAACAGATTGATGTTAAATATCAATGAGAATGTTTACATGGCTACCAATAATCTGATTTTAATATAATTAAGACAATAGTCTGATTAAGAGTCTACCACGTTAATCCAGTCATAATTGAACTAAGCAGAAATCGGATTAAGACATGCAGAGTATGCCGATTGTAGTTGCATTATTGAAGTGTTGAACAAACTATTACCGTCGTGTAGGATTTTCGTCACATTTTTTGACAGGATATTCCATACATACCGGCTGTTCTGCACCTACCAAATCAGTTTTTTTTTTTCATTCGGCATGTAGTAGTAGTATCTAAATTCTGTTAAAACAACACTTTCAACAGTCATTTTTATACGTGCATCCAATATCTCATTTGTCATGCGGGGCATGCAGTTAAAGTTTACACATAAAAAAATTAAAACACCCGAAATCACATGAAACTCCAGAGGAAATGTGGATAGTGTGGTGACGCAATGACGTTAATCGATCTGTGTGTTTTAACATGTAAAACGGAATCATGAAAGAAACATGATCAAAAGCAACTCATGTAAACACCTTCATCATATTACTGTCTTATTCTGATTAAGACAAATAATTTGATTTCTGATGTCCATGTAAACGTAGTCAATGTCTTTTTCCCCCTCAATTTTTTCTTTCCCCTCTTTATGTTCCGAGGCACATATACTGTAAAAAAAAAATTACTTGCATGTCCTAATTCATCTACGTCCCGATTCTGATTCTGAGCACTGTCTGTGAAGGCCTAAAATGTGTATATATACAGTGCTCAACATAAATGAGTACACCCCGTTTTGAAAATTAATATTTTTATCCATTTCTCTGTGAATATAGGTCTTATTTTGGTGCCTTTAAGCAAAACAAATTTATTGAATTGATGTTTTTATTAAAATAATATTATAGTCACTGAACATCTATAGAAATAGAAAGATAATACACTTTAAATTCATGCGAAATATTGAAAAAAAATACAAACTACATTTTTTTTGTTTCTCTTGAATTTTGCTCTTTTAAAAAAAAATTTTTTTAAAGGTACCACCCCAGTGACAGCATGCGTACCTTTATTTCTGAGAGTGTATATTACAAATATAATATTGTAAAGCTTCCTGTTAAAATAAAATATTAATTTAAATTAGAGATTTGTGAGGGCTGTACTCATATATGTTGAGTATAATATATGTTGAAATATAATATACTCATATATATATATATATATATATATATATATATATATATATATATATATATATATATATATATATATATATATATATACTGAAAAAAAATCAAAGAACTTTTGGAATAAACAGGCTCTACTGAGGTTCAATTGAAGGTTCTTAATAGAGCCATACAGTAGGTGCCAATAAGTAATCTATAATTTTTGGAGTGTACAATAGAAATATGTCAAGGTTTTACTTGCATTATGAGTGTTGATTTGGTAGTTTATGTATTATTTAATTATTTACTTGAGCACAACAAAAATACTTTACACTTTCAAGTTGGCCCAAATTTACTACCAGCTCGCATCATTTATTTTATAGCTAACCTTTAACCTGTGAATCATGCAACACTGTTTAGTATGGTTCATAGTATTAAGTTGACTGGCTACTTATCCCTTTAACTGCTGCTCTACCAAATGGTTGACAATGTTTTTACTGTTTTAAATAATGACTGTTAAAGTCATTTAAATTATGGCTTACACACACAGCAATCTTGGTTTACAAACATAATCCTGTTGCACTACTACACTTGATTTAGATTTTATTGTAAAAAGAAAACAAAACAAAGCACGTTAAATGAGAATCTGACATATTTTATGGCATACTTCAAAAAAGGTGATTTAGTATTCAAAATATATTTTTCATAGTATATATTAAGCCCGGTACTTTTACTATAAACCGACATATCAACCATTTGGTAGAGGTTGGTATTTTAGAAATTATGGGATGTTTTAAAAAAAAATGCACTGAGTGTGTTAACTAGCGACATTAGGAGTAAAGAAATGCAATCCAAAGATTTTTTTTTAATGGTGGGGTAGTTAAAGGGTTATTTAGCCCCATTTTTTACATGTATTGTTATTAAATTGCACTGATTTTGATGGTTTGTGATCTAAATAGCCTTGTCCTGATATACCGCATTGGTCATTCTAGAAATATGCTGCTGCATGTATGTTCTTTAATTTTGCGCATTGGCTGTTGATTAGTTCCTGAAGTTTTCACTCTGTGCTTTTATCTGGCTGATAATATTTAAAACTTCTATACAGTAATTTTCTGTAAAGTGATATTTTCTACTAAAGTAAAAAAAAAGTCCATTGGCAATGTAAAATAAAAAGAAGAAAAAAAAACCACCCACCTACAAATTTTGTGCAGCGTTACAAGTCAAATAAAAACTTCAGTGGGGGAAAATAAGAGGCTATTGAAACCAAAAGTTCATATAATCAGGAAATTTATAATTTACCATCATGTTTATTTTTAATTAATTAATTTTTTTTACCTGCGAGTCTGTAACGAAAAAAAGTAAAAAAACAAACAAAAAAACTTCCAACAACCACCATATTTTAATCAATTAAAAGTGTAGTCCATAAAATCTTCTTAATTCATTTGACGTGAAAAAAATCTCTTGATAGCATAATAAACCGACAACTTATCCAGCATATATTTTACGCAGCGGATGCCCTTCCAGCTGCAATCCATTACTGGGAAACACCCATACACTCTCATTCAAACTCATACACTACGGACAATTTAGCTTACCCAAATCACCTATACCACTAGTCTTTGGACTGTGTAGGAAACCGGAGCACCTGGAGGAAACCCACACGAACACGGGAAGAACATGCAAACTCCACACCGAAACGCCAACTGATCCAGTCGAGGCTGGAACCGGTGATCTTCTTGCTGTGAGGTGACAGCGCTACCTACTGCACCGCCCAATAGCATATGTAATTACATATTTTTGTTTGTAAAGTTTTGTGAACATGTTTAATTAATTTTCTTTCGGCTTAGTCCCTTTATTTATCAGGGATAGCCACAGCGGAATGAACCACCAATTTATCCAGCATATGCTTTACAAAGTGGATGCCCTTCCAGCTGCAACCCAGTACTGGGAAACATCCAAAACACACTCATTCACACACATACACTACGGCCAATTTCGTTTTTTCAATTCACCTATTGCGCATGTCTTTGGACTTGTGGGGAAAGCAGAACATCCGGAAGAAACCCACGTGAACACAGGGAGAACATGCAAACTCCATACAGAAATGCCAACTGACCCAGACGGGAATCGAACCAGCGACCTTCTTGCTGAGAGGCGACAGTGCTAACCACTGAGCCACCGTGTCGCCTTGGGAACATTTTTATACCATTATTCATGGTGATGGCTTTTGAGTTTCCCTGTATTGTAAAATGGACTTGGTAATCATTACATGATGTTGATTTATTCATTTTTACACTTATTTTGCTATGAATTTATTTAACATCACCTTTTCAACCCTAATTATCGGAAATAGTTTGCTATGCAGATTATTCACCAAAGTTTAATGAACCTTGTGTGGCTCATTTAAAATGCATCACTAGCTTGGTTTGCGTAGTCATTAGCTTTTGATATACATATTGTTATTTTTTACAGAACGCCCTTGACTAACAACACTGTATAAGCAGTCATTTCAATTTTAATGCATCTGTGCTGCTACACAGTTTCAAGTCCACATACATTTCATTTTTGTTTAAAAACTCGTGTGTTGTCATAACTGGACCGAACAGTCGCTCGGACACTATTCGATATGAATCCTCTATGGTCTGTGAAGGAGGTGTTAAATAACTTCTGAACCGACTCATGATGTGTGCATTGGCTAAAGACCCTTCAGTCTCTCGGGAGGAGTAGATTCTCTTTATTTTAATACACTCTTCTAATTTTCCATGTCATGACTCAAGCGAAACGTGAAGAGAAAGTGTGCCGACTGCTTCGGGAAAAATGTCAGATCTCACAAGAGCTGACAGATGCCACCTATGATTATTTTTAACGGCACATGTAGTTAAAGAGCACATGAAATCAGGCTTACAGTGCCTCCATGTCATGGCTACAGGAAAAGGCGCAGTGTAGATTCTCCATAAATGCATGTCATGTGAAAGCGAGATGTGAAACTATGATCTGTCCTTATGTTTTATGGCGTAGCAATTTCTATTGAAAACACCAATACGAGACTGTCCAGTAAAGCTGTTTAAGCATGATTTTTTAGAAAAATGCTGGTAATGGTAAGAAGCTTGGTGGGCAAATCAGCATGCAGAACACAAAATACACTGATGTTTTCAACAGGAATGGCAAAGCTGGTCAGATTATATGATGAACTGCACCCAATGTTGATGAGGATGATGGTTTATACAGGAAAAAAGCACAAAAGTGTTGAAAATATGACAATTTAAAACAGGTTTGATTAAGTCTTTCAGTTTTTGAATGAAAAGTTGCTCCTATTTTGCAGAATTCACTATAATTTTGGTTTCATGTGTAAAATAAAGTGAAGATCTTTTTCTGTATCGGTTTATGCCTTGTTTTTTTCCACTTCAAAGTATAAATGAAATTATTATGTCATGTTGTGATATACTATTATAGCTCATTGTTTTTTTTTATTTTATTTGAAGCAGAAATATGCCAGTATATAAAGCAAAAAAGCAACACCTTATAACTTTACATTTATTGAACAATAATCAGACCCCCTAGTTTTTCACGATATTTTTTTGTGATTTTTCGCAATAAAAGAGACTGATTTTGTGATAAATTATTTTATTATAAATTTATATATATATATATATATATATATATATATATATATATATATATATATATATATATATAAATATATATATATATATATATATATATATATATAAATATATATATATATATATATATATATATATATATATAAATATATATATATATATATATATATATATATAAATATATATATATATATATATATATATATATATATATATATATATATTTATTTATATATATATATATATATATATATATATATATATATATATATATATATATATATTTATTTATATATATATATATATATATATATATATATATTTATATATATTTATATATATATATATATATATATATATATATAAATAAATAAATATATATATATATATATATATATATATATATATATATATAAATATATATAAATATATATATATATATATATATATAAATAAATATATATATATATATATATATATATATATATATATATATATATATATATATATATATATATATATATATATATAAATAAATATATATATATATATATATATATATATATATATATATATATAAATATATAAATAAATAAATATATATATATATAAATAAATATATATATATTTATATAAAGCATATATATATAGTATATAAAGCAAAAAAGCAGCACCTTATAACTTTACATTTATTGAACAATAATCAGACCCCCTAGTTTTTCACGATATTTTTTTGTGATTTTTCGCAATAAAAGAGACTGATTTTGTGATAAATTATTTTATTATAAATTTATATATATATATATATATATATATATATATATATATATATATATATATATATATATATATATATATATAAATAAATATATATATATATATATATATATATATATATATAAATATATATATATATATATATAAATATATATATATATATATATATATATATATATATATATATATATATATATATATATATATATATAAATATATATATATATATATATATATAAATATATATATATATATATAAATATATAAATAAATAAATATATATATATAAATAAATATATATATATATATATAAAGCATATATATATAGTATATAAAGCAAAAAAGCAGCACCTTATAACTTTACATTTATTGAACAATAATCAGACCCCCTAGTTTTTCACGATATTTTTTTGTGATTTTTCGCAATAAAAGAGACTGATTTTGTGATAAATTATTTTATTATAAATTTATATATATATATATATAAATTTATATATATATATATATAAATTTATATATATATAAATTTAATTTATAAGTGTATCTAGAGGCCTTTGCCTTTATTATAAGCCACTTCTGATACAAATGATCATCTAGAAGTTATTACTTGTTGTTCCTAAAACTTGTATAGATGAAACTACTTTTGTCAGGTGTATTTAAAGTAACTACTCACATTTTACAGTGCATAAAATCTTACCAACCTTAAATTGTTTGAATGACATGCATCACAGCTACAGGTCATGAAGTACCTTCAGTAACATCAGCTGGAAAAGATATTATGGGAACATGTTTATTTTTGATTATTCTAACTAAAGCATCAATTTGAAATAAGACAAATGTATGCATTCATGCACCGAGTAGTTTGAATGTTTATTCAATGCCTCAGCATCTCCAAAGCAAACACAAACAGCAGGTGTATAAAAAGCAGACAGCATTGGGCACACAGGTTACCTGAGGCCATTACTGCTCAATTGGGTTTTCAGGACATATTTTAGACATTCGGCCCATGAGATAAATAGATAAAGAAGGGAATGAAAGGAGAAAACTAAATTGAGATCTAATCTGGGAGAGGAAAGCAAACAGTCCTAGTATGCGGAGATGTGCGGTCGCAGTGTGTTTGTTATCTTTGAATGCAACATTAGATTCCAAAGGCTCGGCCTTGGGTTAAAAGGGTGAAGGGTATGGCGGGCGGCACTGGGCCATGGGTCTCATGGTTCAGTGCTTGAAGAACATAGCGCCCAGACCACTGACATACCTGTTTACCCAGGTGTCTTCCTCTGGACATTACTAGGCAAACAGCCAGCATGGTAGATGAGGAACCAGACACTACATTGAAAGACATCTCCCTCAGGTCAGGGGTGATTTTTATGTCTTTTCCAGTCAGTATGTCGCTATAGAGCTGTTTTCACAATTATTATCATCCCAATGGTGCTTTAAAAAAATGTGGACATTTAATTAAATTCAAAATAAGAGCATACAGGGTACAATAGAGAATTTATTATTTATTTACTGGACATTATTAGCCCCCTGAATAATTTTTCCCCCAATTTCTGTTTATCAGAAATATTTTTTTCAAAACATTTATAAACATAATGGTTTTAATAATTAATATCTAATAATTGATTAATTTTATCTTTGCCATTTTGATAGTACATAATATTACATATTCTACTACATATTTTTCAAGATACTAGTACTCAGCTTCCTCAGCTCTTGGTTATTGTACATTAAGGTTTACCTCACCTTAACTTAACCACCTTCATCACTTGCCTATACACTTTATTTATTGTAGATTTAGTAATTTAGTTACCTTGTTTACTTTTTTGTTACCTGTGTGAAGCTAAAATATCAATATCAGTACCAAAATATAGATTTTAATATTTGATATCCAATTATCACTACACATGATATACAAATTAATTGATTGTAACGGTATTTAATTTCAAACTTTCATAAAAAACAAACAAACAAACAAAAAAAAAAACATTAACTTTAAGTTAAACACAACAATAGTATGTTCTGACATTGTTTTTTAATAAGGCCTAAAACAATATCCATTTTTGCCAGTAAACTGAAGTCATGCGCCCTGTATGGGACACTATTCTAATCCTGCGCGTAACACAGTTAATACCTATCATCTTTCGTACACTTGCATACCTTTCGCGTCTTTTCTCAAAAACTATTGGTCCAAAAGACATCCAAGCGCAAAAGGTATTCACCCAGAGAATGATCACACAAACATGCTCATCTGGCTTTCAATGAAGGAGGAATGGTCGTTTGAGTATATGCTGAATAGCGAAAGGTGGTGTACAGAACATGGTTAGTCTATAGTTTAATTAAGTTACAAGTTAATTTATTTGATTAAATTCAGCTTATATAAATTGTTTGCAACAATTTGCAGTGGACCATATTTTTTACTTGCACTTTATGTAGCTGGTGTGCATTTTACATTCACATTTATTCATTTAACAGATGCGTTAATCCCTATTATGCTTTAGGACTTAAGCAAAAACAATATTTTATGTAATACATGTTTTTTCCCCAGTGAGCCAACTTTAGAGAAAAAAATTCAGCACATGGCCAGACGTATGTGAATAATATCTTCAAATCCATTTAATTCCATTGAAAACAATCTGTTAGGGAATACCAGCTCCCACATTAATGCCCATGTTATTATATTAAATGTTTAAAGAGCATATGGATGTGCTTTTGGGGTCTGTTTTTTGCATTATACTGTATTTGCTGAGGTCTGATGGAGGCATGAATCAAATCTATTATTCATCTTCTGGCCAGTTCCGTCTTGCTGTTCTTCTGCTTCAATTCTGTGCCGTGCTGATAAACTATTGATGGGCTCGAGAAAGAATGAAGCACTTAGACGTTGAAGAGAATGGGATTAAAAATTGGTGCTGATAGCTCGCATTTTAGATGTAGGAACAGTGCACTCAGTTTGGGAGGTCTGGACATCACTGACTGCCATTGTTTGCTGCCATTGGCATTCCTCGCATAGCAAACAAGCCAAACCGAAAATGGCAGATTCTCATAAATGAACCACTTGAGGACACTTGGCCATGATGGATTAAAGAATTAAATCTTCTGGACTTTTGCTTCTACTCTTTGATCTCAGTTGATTTGTTCGGGCATTTGTGAAACACATTGAGATGGTTATAATAGTTTGAAACATTGATAGTTTTGGTCAGCTTTCAAGTAATTGCTTGACGTTTTTGAGGGGATTAAAGGAATAGTTGACCCAGAAATGAAAATTCTTTCATCATTTACACACCCTCAAGTGGTTCCAAATCTGTATGAGTTGAACAGAAGAGTAGATATTTAGAAGAATGCTAGAAAAAATAATCCAGCATTTGTTTTTGTTTTTTATCCCTACTATAGAAATTGGTGGTTGCTGTTAACTGTTTGATTACCCAAACTGAGCTTTATGTGCCCATAAAAATGGGAGAAAATTTGGTTTTATAGCCCTTTTTCACCTATTTTAGTAAAGTTTATTTATAAACTAATTTCAAGAGGATCACAGGGTTATGATGCTCACAGCCGGCCCCGCTTTATTCAATTTATGATTCATCAATCAGATGATTCCTAAGCCACTGTAAATACCCTAAGTTCCATATAACAGCCTTCTTGGTTTTAAAAAATCCCCCCTTTCATCCCTACACCCCCTCTTTTCCTAGATGTAGGTTCACCCGGGTTCCCCGGTTTCCTCCCACCATCCAAAAACATGCAACTTAAGTTAATTGACTAATCCAAATCGGCACCATAG
Source organism: Danio rerio (assembly GCF_052040795.2). Taxonomy (NCBI): domain Eukaryota; kingdom Metazoa; phylum Chordata; class Actinopteri; order Cypriniformes; family Danionidae; genus Danio; species Danio rerio. The sequence goes on along the minus strand of NC_141033.1, from coordinate 42,700,057 downwards.
GCATGCTTCTAGTACATACAGTAGTTATCTCTTAAAAGCAATCACTATCTGTTCATTAGCTACTACAGCAGGGGACAGGCCCGGATTGGCTAATCGGGAGCACCAGGAGAAATCTAAAATGGGGAGAATAAGATTAAGCTATCAATAGAAAGTAATACTGTGGTTAAAAGAGTCTTAACCCACCAGCATAACTGGGCCATTGTGGTCCAGAGGTCAGCATGTTGCGCTGCGATGCCGCCGACCCTGAGTAGTTTTTTTTTTTCATTTTATTTTATTAAATTTTTAGTGTGTTGGAAAAAAGGAATTTATTTTTATTACTTTTTGTCTTTATTTTTTATTAGAAAAATGTTTAGACTAACAACAGATTAATCAATCTTTTCTATTGCATTATACCACATCTTGACCAGACACACTTCCTTTTTTTTTACTGTGCTGCATACTTTTTAGAAGGAACATGCTGGCAAGATGGAAATAGCATAATAAGAATAAATCTAGGGTGGGGGCCTTTGTTCAAGACTGCAGTCTATACATGTCACAAGTTGTCATGATGCTTGGAGAAGTTGTGAAATATATGCACATAATTGTTCAGTATATGTGAAATAAAGATGCACGTAATTGTTCAGTTCTGGTATGCAGGGAGGGGTTACAGAAATAGGAAGTACGTCTAGGGTGCAAGAGCCAAAGGACTGCAGAATGACTGATAAGTGACGTAACACCAAAACTCGACCTGTTAATATCATTTGTGGATATATGCTGGAGTCAGGAATAGTATGTTAATTACGAACCTTTTGAATGTAATTCTTGTATTGCATTGGGGTAAATTAACCCAGTGCTCTACCATCGAATTATTTATTTGTATCTAGTAAATTACTAATATTTTTGTTATTTTTAATTTTTGTTTTATTTCAGTATTCAAAATAATATTTGTAGACTGAAGTAATTGACAGCTATATTTGTTCTATTCTTGGTAAGGGTTGTAGAGTTTGTGAATTAATATATTTAAAAAACTAATTAAAAATATTCAATCTAAATTATTTTTATCGTGTTATTAAAGGTATTCATTTTTAATCATTTTTTGATAGGGCAGGTATTTGAAAACAAATCCTTAAATTTTATTCATAATGGTCTTACAAATGTCTTTAAAAGTCTTTAATTTAACTTGGTGAAACCTGTTATTACACAGCTGTCTGGGATACTCAATTCAGATTGGTCAGTCGCGACATTCCAAGGTCTGTTATCCCGAGATAACAACCGCTGAAACTAATGACATTAGTTTATTCAGGAAACTTCAAATCACATCCATACTTACATCTATATTCAAATGTATCTCCTTGTCTGTCACGTCTTGTTTATTTATTTATTTTTATTAACAGTTCATGACTGTTTGGTGCCATGTTTTAATGAACGATACATTAAGTATAATTTATTCATGCAGTTTTGTTTCTGTCAGTTTGACGTTTTTGACTGTTTTGTGTTGTGACCTACTTTTGACTGAATAAAGTGCAGGTTGGTGTACTGTATGCCATTGGTCCCCAACCTTTTTATCACCATGGATGCTTTACAATTTTGGGTTCATAGGTTGCTATAGGCTTTTCTCAGAGGATGACAAGCTCACGAAACCTTTCTGTCACTCTGATACAAGTTATATTATGGAGGAAATTACAAAGCATTGCAGTGTTTGGGTGTTTTGTTCTACCGAAATGTGTATATTCCATACAAGCTGAAGCTGATCGATCGGTCAGTTCATGTCACGTCACCTCCATTGGAAATAACAAACTTGCGCAAACTCTAGAAAAGACACAATATGCGAATGGCCCCTAAAAAGGCGTTCGTCATTTGTGATTTGTTGACAATCTGTTCTTTTGCAGTTCATGGGTTCTTCACCGAGCCTTTTCCGCTTAAAAAAAAACCTTCCAAAGACGTCTGTTTCTTACCCATTTTGCTGCTTGTGGGTTACATTTTGGCGCTCAAGTAACTTGTAAGTAAGAAAATATAGTCGTTTTTCAAAATCAAAAAGATGGTTCAGACACAGATAATAAATAAAACGAAAATAATTAATGATTTCTTGTGCAGCCCGGTACCAATTGATTCGCGGACCACTAATTGAGAACCACTGCTGTATACTACATTGGCTGTTTCTCATTTCATTTTCTTGTTGGCTTAGTCCCTGTATTAATCCGGGGTCACCACAGCAGAATGAACCGCCAACTTATCCAGCAAGTTTTTTTTTTGCAGCGGATGCCCTTCCAGCCGCAACCCATCTCTGGGAAAAATCCACACACAAATTCACACACACACACACTCATACATTACGGACAATTTCGACGACCCAATTCACCTGTACCGCATGTCTTTAGACTGTGGGGGAAACCGGAGCAACCGGAGGAAACCCATGCGAACGCAGGGAGAACATGCAAACTCCACACAGAAACGCCAACTGAGCCGAGGCTCGAACCAGCGACCTTCTTGCTGTGACTACTTACTGCGTTATTCAACTTTTATGGCTCGGACCATGTCTTATGTTCAATTGTTATGTTTGGCAAATAATCGTGTAATAAGTGGGATAAAGTACATCCAGTACCCCCCCCCATCATAAAATTGGCATAGCAACTCCGATGTTATGCGATAATTTCTTTTAATTCATCTTTATTTCTAAAGCGCTTTTACGTTGTAGATTGTGTCAATGCAGCTTTACATAGAGGTTCTAGTAAATTGACACTGTGTCAGTCCAGTTTTAGAGTTCAGTTTAGTTCAGTTCATTGTAGTTTAAATTTCACTACTGAATGTCCAAACACTGAAGAGCGAATCCATTGATAACAACCTCTTGGATGTACTTTATCGCCAGCATGAAATTAACATTACAGGAAGGGTTGAGAATGTTTTAAGCAGTAACTTAGATGTTTGCACAATGTTTTTTTTTTTTTTTTTTACTGTCTCAATGTGTGGCCGAAAGATTATTGTTAAAAAGCAAAGGCAGTAAACAGGTCAACATCTTCCACCAAACAACAAAGCCGTAGCCCTGAATTAGACTCCCACTTTCATAACATTGTTAAGCGTATCAGACAACAGAGTTTATTGCAAAAGCCTGAGTTTAGCATCAGTGTAGACTACATGATTCAGACACAACACTTTGAGGTCTCTGAGGTTAATCAACATTAGCCAAAGCCAACATGGCCGGCTTTTGAAAGAAGCGATCCAAATGCAAACCATAATATTTGCAGACATTAAATCCAGCCAGGAATCAAAGAGAAACGTCATCGCGTTCCTCCTGTCTTTCGAAAGCTCTACAGTGTTTAAATAATACATGAAATGTGGCATAAGGATTGAGAAGATCATGTTCACGATTAAACTGCCATGTAGCGATCAGAAGCATGAAGGACTGGAGTTTTTCCTCATTTACACTCTGTGCTGAATCTGCTGCACGTGGAGATGTGGTCAAATCACTGTCGGAACACACTAAAATGCAAAAGCAGGTGATACAGATTTTAACAGGTTTAATGTTTGTAATTATGAAAATAGAAATATATATATATATATATATATATATATATATATATATATATATATATATATATATATATATATATATATATATATAAAATATAATATATATAATATATATTTCTTTGTAATCGGTAATCTAATATTATTTTTTCAATTCATCAATTTCTCAGTGAATATAGGCTATGTATTTTGGTGCATTGAAACAAAACAGGTTTATTAAACAGATATATTTATTAAAATAATATTTTAGTCACCAAACATATTTAGAAATTGAAAGATAATACAATTAAATTCAAGCAAAACATTGCAAAATAAAAAATAATAATAATAAAATTACAACCTACAAAATTTAATCTAAAAATTTCTATTGTTTTTTTGCTTCTCTTGATTTTTCCTTTTTTAAATTTGTATTTAATATTTTTCTATAACATAAATTTGGGTGTACTAGTTTTTGGACCATTATTTCAAGTTATTTTGTTAGATAAGCGCTAGATTTAGCTTCAGTACTGACTACTGTATTTGCACAAATATAATATTGTATAGCTTTCTATTAAAAAATATGAATTTAAAATATAGATTTCTGAGGGACGTACTTATATATGCTGTGCACTGTATATAAATATCAAAAACAACAACAAAAATATATAATGTATATAAATATATTTAAGTACATTTATACATATACAATATTTAATGTCTATGAATAGAAAAAAAACAACAACGAATATTATATGCCAAAATAAATAATTAATAATGCCATACAATGTATAGAAATATTAAAAACAACAAAGAATAACAGTTTTTTAATGTTTAGAAATAGAAAAAACAACAATAAAATGTATAAAATATTCCTAATATTCCTAATGTTAAATTTAGCCTACCCAATTCACCTATAGTGCATGTCTTTGGTGTTTTAGGGGAAATTGGAGGACTCCCAGGCGAACATGGGGAGAACAGGCAAACTCCACACAGAACTGCCAACTGACCTAGCCAAGGCTCGGACTAGCGACCTTCTTGCTGGTAGGCGAGAGCGCTACCCACTGCGCCTCCATGTTGCCCTTAGTTTTGTATTATGATATATATCTTGTATAGATTTGGTTGCCGTTTTTGTGTGGGGTTTGCATGTTCTCCCTGCGTTCGCGTGGGTTTCCTCTGGGTGCTCCGGTTTCCCCCACAGTCCAAAGACATGCGATACAAGTAAATTGAGAAGACTAAATTGTCCGTAGTGTATGAGTGTGTGTGTGAATGAGTGTGTGTGGATGTTTCCCAGAGATGGGTTGCGGCTGGAAGGGCATCCGCTGCGTAAAAACGTGCTGGATAAGTTGGCGGTACATTCAGCTGTGGCGACCCCGGATTAATAAAGGGACTAAGCCGACAAGAAAATGAACGAATGAATAAAAACCCATAATAGTGGCTCTTTAACTATCCCCATCTCACAGTTATGTAAATGGTGTTACCTTAGTTTAGGTAATATATAGATAAAGATGTTAAGTTTTCAAAAGGTCTTGATATAACAGGATTTGTGTGATTTATTTATTTAAATGAATTTAGTCAGAGAGGCTTTGGATTTTGGAAAATGGATAGTAGATCATTATTTTATGTTTAGAAAAGCATGCGTATTCCTGTCAGAAACTGGAATCTTTTTAAAGGAAAATTTCCTGGAGATTTCAGAATGACTGTCACTTTATTTAAGGTGACCGTTCAAGAATCTGTAACAAAATGTGTTGTGTTTAGCATATATGATGACGCGTTTCTCAGAAAAACAATCACTCTTTCAAGCCTTTGCCTGATGAAGTTTCATTCCTCTTTTTGTTTTGCTGGCCTCTGTTCTGACGCTGGACTGGTTTTCATTTTCCCCTCGGTTGACAAGAGGATGACGTTTGCTCTTAAATGTGAAATCAACTGCATTTCAATAAGTCTGTCATCCTGTGTGTTTACTGCAAAGAGGAACAGAAGTAAATACACTCATGGAAAAACTCTTCCTTTCATTGCACTGAGGCTTGAGGTTATTTGATCTGCTTATTCTGTTGTCTTTTATATTGTTCAAAACAATGTGACTCTAGGGTTTTGATTAGTCTTTCTTGACTATGCTGTTTGTTTTTCTCTGGCAATGTTTTTATTTTGCATAAAATACCAAAATGTGCCAAATTTTCAGACTTTTATATTAAAATTTTGGACAACACAAAACCAGTTTTAATTTGAAGATAAGTTCAAAAATAATAATATTTGGTGGAATAATAATTTTCCACCAACAATTAAAACGATGGAAAATTGTTATTCTGACCTCTGTTATTCTAAATAATTTTTACAATAATTCATTGAGATATTGATTGTATATTGCAATAATATTCTGCTACACTTTTATTGATTAAAGTATTTTAGATAACACTTTAAAATAAGTAGTAGTTAATATTAGTTAATGTATTTACTAACATGAATAAACAATGAACAATGCATTAATTACAGTATTCATCTTTTTTTTTAAAGCTAATTAATGAAAATAACGGCATTCATTGTTAGTTCATGTTAACTCACAGTGCATTAACTAATTTTAACACAAGAAAATTTGGATAAAATAAAATATTATTAAAGTTTGAACTGTTTATAAATGCTGTACAAGTATTGTTGATTTTTAAATTGTGGTAGTATATGTTAACTAAAATTAACAAATGTAACCTTATTGTAAAGTGTGACTGTATTTTATATAAAATACAGTCACACTTTACAATAAGGTTCCATTAAAAGCTTATATAAAATGAAATAGTATTCAAATTAAAAATTTTAATAGAACTTTAAAACTAATGTAGTATAACTTTGGTTAAAAACTGTTAGAGTTTAAAGATCAAGGTAAACTTAACATGGAAACTTAATTTGGCAATTATATTTAGTTTCTTCTGAAGAAAAAATGTATATATTATAAGGACTATGAATATTTTGGACAACTTCATCTTGCTTAAATAATTATAATAATAAGCACTGTCACCTCACAGCAAGAAGGTCGCTGGATCGAGTCCCGGCTGGGCCAGTTGGCATTTCTGTGTGGAGTTGGTATGTTCTCCCGGTGTTGGCGCGGGTTTTCTCCGGGTGTGCATGAGTGTGCGAATAAGTGTGGCATGGGTGTTTCCCATTACTGGGTTGCAGCTGGAACCGATCACGGTTCAGTTTGATACAACGGTTCGGTATGACAGCACAGATCTGTTTGATTTGACTGTCACCTGCCATTTCAGTGGATCTGAAAGCAGGAATTATCTGACTGAAATGGGTTTATGAAGTAATAATGTAAAAGGGCTCTATTACATTTAACATTTTCTTAAAACCGGACATTTCCACTACCGATTAAGATCTCTCATATGCACAGCTATAAATGTACCAATCGCCTCAGTGAATTGTTTTGCACTGTTTATATCTGTAGGAATTAGTAAAAATTGGTAAGTAATAATAATCAATAGTAGTTTATGTATAAATTTATTTATTTATTAATGATTATGTGTATACACACACGTATAGGACAAAAAAAAAACACATTTTTGTATAACTTATTTGCTTTCAACTCTGCCTTTAATTCTGAATGCATTACTTTTGATTATTATTATTATTTTACAATATGGTGTGGTATTTATTAGGGATGTTTCGGTCAGGTTTTTTTGCCTCAGAGTCTGATTGATTTGATTTTGAGTATCTGCCGATACTAAAACCTGATCCAATACTTCTATAATTCATAAAAAAAGAATAAAGAAGAGCAAAGAAACAGATCCAGGATGTTCCTTTTTTTAATTCACCTTATTTTAACATTCAACAACTCTGTTAACAAGCAGAGCACTTCTGTGAGGTAGCTTGAACAATCGAGTAATAAATAACATCAACTCTTCACTTTTGGACTTTAGTGCAACAGTAAATATTTAAAAAAAATCTAATATAAAACAAATTGCCCCTCAACTTAAAACACCCAGCAGGCAATACCAAGTTTATATATCTCACAGTTTGCTATGGCAATGTTGTCGTCATCAACTTTATGATACCTTCAGACCGCAGACATACTCGTGCTTTCTGCTTCAAGTTGCTTCCATGTTCTATTTTGCCAGCGTTTAACCAATAATGTCTTTGCAACAAAGTGATGTCTTGCCGCACACATTGCTGTTTCTGTGTGAAGTCAAGAAAGAGGTCTAATTCTGTGCCCCCTCATAACTATTAATGTGTTCTGATCGGGAGGTAACATCCGATTCCGATCGAGTCTGAAACCGCATGATTGGGCCTTATTTCCGATCACGTTATCGTATCTGGACATATCTTGTCAGGGCTCGAAATTGCGACCATTTTGGTCGCATATGCGCCCGAAAATTAATCTATGCGACCTCATAATATATTTGGGCGCATTAGTGCGACTGCAGATAATGGTTGTAGTGCGACCTGTTTTGATTTTTTTGTAAAAGAGTGCTGAATCGCTTTTCCCTGCCGCTATATTGGTTCATATTAGCTGTCATGCACTCAAGGTATTCTGCTGTTAGATGACAGGGAAGGAGCTTTTATGACCACGGGAAATGCAAACGGCTGAAGAGTAAAAACTTAAAGCACACAGGTTTGCAAACCCCATCTAAAGTTGAGGCGCAGATGAAAGCGATCATGACACGTCACGTGGTCGATAATGATCCGCCAGCTGAGATCAATCGAGTACGCGCTTCTTGGAGAAGGTGCCCGAATCTCGATGCGTTGCATTCACTGCGTGTTCAGCGCAAATGTCGGCTAAAAGTCAAATCTAATACTAAACACATCATCGCCAAAGAAGCTCGCCTTTACTAGGTTTACACTGAAACTGCGGCTCATAACAAAGACCGGTATTGCGCCGATGGTTAGCGCAAGAATCCTGCTCTGCCTGCTCATAAATTGGGTCAGCTGACTCGCCTACTTTTCCACTAACACAGAAAAATGAAGATCATCTCAGACTGAACTTTTAAATTGACACAAACTGAAACCAAAACTTTTAAAGAGTGATAGAAGTGAGACTTTACTTAGGCTACTTTCTTTTGTCTATTCTTTTTTGAGGTGTATATTATTTTTTTATTTATTTACTGATGACTGCTTTGCAGCTTTCATCATTGATTTGAATGATTTATTATAATCTTTTGTTTGTTTTGTTGCAGAAATATTATTTATTAAATTGACATGCATATAAAAACAGCAGCACAAAATAAATATTTCTTACTGCAATGCTTCATTTTTGTTTGATGCAAACTATACAATTATTTTTCATAAAGTAACAGACTTTTTATAGCAGATAACCTACATTCATGCACATTCAAGGCAGCATCATAATGAGAAATGGAATTCATTGTTACTATTATTGTCATTTTTTATCATCATTAATATTCTATAGCCTAATTATTAGACATTCATTTTGGAATTATTGCACACAAATATCAATGTCTTCGCAGCATTAGTTAGATAGTTGTTTCTGGGTTTTGTCAGTCCTATTAATGTTGTTTTAAAATACAATAAATCCCTTAAAAAACAATTTGCAGCGGTGCTCATTCATTTTTGGTCGGTGCTCATAAATTTTTTCTGGTGCTCCTAAAATTTTTTTGGTGCTCCTAAATATTTGAAGTTGGGAGCACCGGTGCTACCAAGTAAAAAAGTTAATTTCGAGCCCTGCTAGTACTATAATACTCTGTATTTTCATCTGAATTACTGCTTACTTTGTATTTAATTTATTTGTGTCACTACAGGTTTAATACGGTCTTGGATGTGGAAAGTCGTTTCACCGTAACAATGAATATTACAATTACTCTCAGAGAAACAAAACATTTACAGAATGACTTCAGTTGGAGGGTTTTTCCAAACAATCCTCCTGGAGCAAATAATTTTGTCCTTGTCGTTGCCAGAATCACAATGCTTTCATATATCAGCAGGTGAATCTGCTCTTCTGCACTAATATCCTGGAGGAAGAACAGACCCGATGCAAATGCCCTATAAAACTACAGAACCCAACGCAGGCCGGCTTTGCCAAACTCATAACTCTAATCCTCCATCTCTGGCGCACAATCCTCTTCTGTCACATCAAGGGCAATGCCATTTCCCCTCATAGAAGAATATATGGCTTCTTCACTGGCCAATAATACTGCTTAATGTCTTCTGGGAGAGAAGCTTTTTTTGGGGGATAGTTAGACCTTGAATTAGACAAAAAAAATAAAAAAATAAAAATTAACCTGCCATGTTTGTTAACCAAACTCAAACACGAGCCCAGAAAACAGTCTGCTTTTATTTTACCGCTGTCTATGTATGAGAGAGAGGGAAAAAAACACGGTTTCCAGAGTAACAACAAAACATTTTATTTCGGTTCTGGATGAAAGCTGAAAACAATACCTCAGGATCCTGCTCACATCCAGACATTTAAATATATAATATATATATAAACAGTATAAAAGTTTTTTGATACATTGTTTCAGTGCAGTGACAGTAATAAACAGACAGCAGAGGAAATATCTGCTACATTGTTATATATTTTCCATGTCAAGATATATTAGTACAGATAATAAAACACATTAGTCTGTGGCTGCAATGAGCCACAGATTTTTTTAAGCAAGTAATGGAAAGTTATGCTTTTGTATTAGGAAGACATGAGCTTTTTTTACTTACATTAAATCAAACTTCTCTGTACAACAATATAATCTATAATACAAAACTAGTATTTGCATTTGGCCATAGTACAGTACATTTTACACACATATGATGTTCAATTTGGGACATGTATTTTCATTTTACCTTTGCTGACATGTACACCAAATGTTTGTTAATAGAAATGAAAAGTGAGTACTATGGTAAATTAATAGGCATAATGCTCGACACTTTACAAGAATTATATACACATCTGGTCTGAAATGCCAGGTTTGTCCATGTAAACAAATGTATTATATGTCTTTTTAATGTAATTTACATTTTTATGTCATGTTTTACTGATTTGTATGAACAAGCCCTGGGGTCTTTCAGACTGTGTTATAAATATCAAAGTCTATAATCCATCATTAGAGTCTATATGTCAAAGCAAGCCAAGACATATTTTAGATTTGCAGTCAGTTTTGTTTTTCTAAAAGAAAAAAAAAAGGGATGAATGTGAATGAGGTTTGGCAGATTCACTTGTACAAATCTTTCCTGAGCAATTTGTCACAAACATGCCCAACAAACAGTCAATATGAAATCAAAATCAAAATGTACTCTCTTAATGCATGTTCCTGATGTTATTGTGCATGATTAATCGCTGCTTACAAATCCAAATGAAAATGTTTGTAAAACAAACCGGATTCATTATATAAATGCCAATTTTTTTTCTCAGTCCAACCAGTTCTCAAGGAGAAACTCGAATCTCACTCTACATACTTCTCAAAAAATATGTCAGGAAAAAATATTCAGGGTTATTATATCAAAACTAGAACAAAAGTTTTGAATCAGGGTGCGAATTATACGATTGGCCAGGTGGGGGTCGGGGTTAACTTTTTTCAGTTGGTAGTATGTGTAATACAATCTGCAGTGAATCAAATATATGTATTTATTAAAATTTTATTTAAATTTATAAAAAAAAAAAATGTATTGATGTTTGCATGTGCTCCCTGCGTTCGCATGAGTTTCCTCAGTGTGCTCTGTTCCCCCCACTGGGAAAAGACGTGCTTGAATTTGGTAAGCTAAATTGGCTGTAGTGTATGTGTGTGAATGACTCTATGGGTGATTCCCAGTAATAGGTTGTGGCTAGAAAGGCATACATTGCGTAAAGCATGGTGGATAAGTTGACGATTCAATACGCTGTGGTTACCCCTAATTAATAAAGGGACTAAGCTGAAAATGAATGAATGGATGAATAAATGAATGAATGAATGAATGAATGAATGAATGAAAAACATATGAATTTTCAGTGTTTTATGGGATATTTAGTGTATTCTGACCCCCAGTAATTATTGAGTTCAAACTATGTTTAATTTTACTTTCCTTTTAGGCTATATGAAGATACAAACACCTGTTTTACAAGAGAAGTGTCTTGTGTTCTCTAGATCTGCTCGTATCAGACTGTTAATTTTTTTTTCTTACTATTAAAGTGCTGATTTCCCAAGCATCTTGTTTTGACGTCATTCAGGGGGATCAAGTGTTATTTAGGGGGGTCAGTCCCACCCCCTTCCAACCCCCCCTGTAATTCGCACCCTGCTTTTACTAATAAAATACACATTGAAATAAAATGTACAAAATTTTAACATTTTATTACACCTTTCTTAAAAAAATAAATTAATAAAAACTACAAATAAGTAAATAGAACAATTACAAAATTATGAAAACTAAAATAAAAAATCCAAATAGAAAAAAAATAAATAAATAATATCTCAGTGATATACAGTAACCTGGGGTCTCATTTATAAACTTGGCGTACATACAAAACTGGGCTAGAAACGTGCGTATGTCACTTCTCGCGCAAAGTAAAAAATAAATATTCTATAAAAAAATAAACTTCATGGGGGAACGTGCGCAGCTTTCAGTAAACTTTTTAAAATTAATCATATGATATAATGATAAAATATCATCATATGAACTATAATCATCATTAAACAATTACAATTCATTCTGGCATATTTTCACTTTAGGAAGGTTTTATGCAAAGATTTATAAATGAGAGCCCTGGTTTGTGTTGATTTAGGATGTGTTCACACTTGTACACTGTAAAAACGATTTGTTGACTTTGCTTGCCTTCACATTTTTAAGTAAATGAACTATGTGCATGATTATAATTTAATTAAGTTTCATCAATTAGGGATGTAACGGTATTGTAAATACCGTCATACCGCAATATCAAATTTTTTCGATATTACCGAAGTCGCATGACTCGGTAAAACTATAGGTCTTCTGAGAAAATTTGCTCAGGCGAATGAAGCGAACGGGACGTAGCTGAAACTACATTTCCCATCAGCCCAGGCGTGGCCATAATCCTTTGCGGTCTGTTGTCGCTACAGATCCAGTAATGCGGAAATGGAGTGTGCTGCTAATAGCGGAGATGAAAAAAAGATGGAAATGATCGAACCTAAAGCGGGTGTTGTCGCCGCGCGCGTGCTGAATAGCGGTGCTGTCGCGCGCGTTCTGATCAGCTGTGTTGTGGCGCGCGTATTGTAAAGCGCCGAGGGGGGGTTGAGCGCGCATACTCAAGAGAGTTGTTGTCGTGCGCCTACTGAAGGGCTGGACTGGACGGAGGTTGTGTCGCGTCGCGGGGGCACTTTTGATCGTTTTGGAAGGGCATTTTCTATCCAAGACTAAAAAGGGCATGTGCACTGCACAGGTTGAGCCCTATGTGTGCACGTGCCTGCAAGTTTGGGGACTAACAGTTATGGGGACTGCAGAAACACAGCACACTGTTCAGATTGATGCAGACATTGACTTGTACCGCAAAGAGATCTCTATCTCACTCATGGTTTGTCTTCTCAAGTGGGGGAAAGACAATGCACAACGTTACCCCACTGCTGTCAACCTGGGCCAAGTCATATCTCTCTTGTCCCAGAAACCTTAGTCCCAAATGAGAGGGTTTTTTTCTGTTGCAGGGGACATTGTAAATACCCAGAGATACCAGCTTTTACCAGATTATAATTATATGATAATTTTCCTTTAAACCCATCTCTATCTAAGTGAGTGAGTGATTAAATGTTGAATGTGGTGAGTTTTCAACAATACTAAATTGAAACTTTATTTTTTTTACATGGTTTAATAATTTTTTGTTATTAAAATTGAAGTTAGTGTTTCAAAGCTTACAGATAGATGGCTAATTTGTATGTCATTGACACTTTTGGCACTTTTTTGGAGTATTTTCAAAAGTTTTTTTTTTCCTGTAAATGATTCAATAAATACCGTACCGTGACATTCATACCGAGGTATTACCGAACCGTGAAATTCTGATACCGTTACATCCCTATCATCAATACAACAGTTCCAAGATACAATGAATTTACTCAGTTTTTTTTAGTAAAGTCAACTTGTTGCTTTTAAAGCAACTGGTTGACTCACTTTTTTTTAAATTAAAGTAACTAACCACTTTTAACAGTGTAGTTTGCTTTTATTGATTAATTTGGTCCCAATGAGGATAAAAGAAAATTATACATGTAGTCCTTGTTTGGACTGACATAAAACTAAACCTTTTCGATTCTTGTATTAAACTGTATTAAACAACATCACACAGTTTGCTTTAATCAAACTATCAAATATACCAAGTGTGAACACACTCTTAAACAAATTCCTTGGAATTCTGGAAATGTCTATCCAAGTCAGCTTCATTATAATAGAACACACACTGACTCAGCAATGACTGAAGTCCATTTGTAGACATGCATTAATAGTGCAATTCATGTACAATTTACAGAAGTCCACGGTCCTGATGGATCAGCGCCAGGGTGGGTGTTTCCACAGCAGTGAAACATGAAGGCAGCAGGCACAGGAGATCTATGAGCACTACCATATACACAGCAGAACTGAGAACTGAGCTGAGGACAAACTGGAGAAGCTCAAAGGTGAGAAAAGTAATGGCATTAAATGATGAGTAGACAGCTAATAGGGTCATAAGTCGAATTTACCTTCATTTTTTGAGAGAAAAGAACTCAAAACATTCCTGTAGTCCAAAATGAATTATTATGAAACGTTTTGACAACAGAAAACATATTTTTTGCCTACATTGAAAGAATAGTAAAATCAGTGTTTCGATAATCAGCAGTCCGGTCACTTCTAAAAGGCAGTTACTCGGCTGGTCCACAATAATTTAGTTCATTCTTGTATTGATTGATTAATGCAGTTTGTGAATAGGTGGTTAATGAAGGATTGGGCAGTTGAACACTTACAAGACAGTCAATCCACAGCTTTTAGAAAAGTGCTGTTGCTGATTGACATGCAAACTTAAAGAGACAGCAGTACAGCCCATCAGAAATGTTAGGGTTTCCATTAATGTGTGGTTGGTTAAGCTTGGACAATATTTGGCCGAGATGAAACTATTTGAACATCTGGAGTTTGAGGGTTCAAAAATACTAAGAAATTTGTCTTTAAAATTTGCAAGTTTCAATTCTTATCCATGCAAATCACTAACCAATTTTAAATTTTATATATTTTATATATTTTTATATAAGGAAATACTGTAAATAAAATGCCTTTATGGAACATGAACTTCACTAAATTTCACAAGCCTGTTATGACCCGTTTTACAGTCATCAGCATCATAAATCCTTTAAAGGTTTAAATATTTTTATTTAAAAAAACGTATGAACATTTATATGTATTTATACAAGTGGTATATCATCTTTGCTTCAAATTAGAAAAAACTAATTACCGCTTGTGTAAGGGATTTCTAATGCAGCGCCTATGGGACAGAACAGCAAATTTGACATTTATTCTTTCCTCTGGCTGCCGTCATCAGTCCCACACAATTGTTTTCCTTTTTCTGAAAGTCTTTATAACATCATCCTGGAGTTTTCCTTTTATTATTTGAGCAAATAATTATTTATTGTGTTCGCCTATTCACTTTGCTCTAAGTTTTCCTAACTATGACGACTTCCGCTACTGAGAAACCCGATAGTGTGAAAGGGGTCTATATTCTGTTAATTTTGACATGAAATTATAATAATAATTCCTTACATTTATATACTGCTTTTCTGGACACTCAAAGTGCTTTACACATTTTTGGAGGAATCTCCTCATCCACCACCAGTGTGCAGCATCCACCTGGACGACGCGATGGCAGCCATATTGCGCCAGACCGCACACCACACACCAGCTGATTGGTGGAGAGAAGACAGAGTGATGAAGCCCATTATGACATAGGGATGTTTATGCTATGATGAACAGAGGCCAGTGGGCAAATTTGGTTAGAATGCCAGGGTTAAACCCCTACTCTTTTTTTTGAAGGACATCCTGGGATTTTTAACAATCTCAGATTTAGGACCTCGGTTTGAAATCATATCCGAAAGACAGTGCTCACTGAGCAGAAAAGAGCCCCCATCAATATACTGGGGCATTAGGACCCACACAGATTGCAGGATGAGCGCCCCCTGCTGGTCTCACTAACACCACTTCCGGAAGCAACTTAGCTTTCTTATGTGGTCTCCCATTCAGGTACTGACCAGGCACAGCCCTGCTTAGCTTCAGTGTGCAGACAAGTGAGAGTTGCTAGCTTCCGTCAATCAATCGATAAAAGAATTAATAAAGAATTGATCATTTAATCCATACTATCTGTTTTTCTGACATTTGCCACAAATATAACCATGCAACATAAAACTATGTTTAGGGTCACATATGATCATGTGTAAACCATATCATGTGTAAACCATAGCCTTTTGCTTGTCACAATTAATTACTGCACTTTTTTGTTATTTGTTTTATTTATTTATTTATTTTTTTTAAAGAAAAATTAGTATGCATTTTTGAGTTATGCCTGAGAGTCTAGCAAATGCTTAACATCAAACCCAACCAAGCAATGAAATATCTCACTGTGGAGAACTGGTGAGTCAATCTTCTCTGAAGCAGATCAGTCAAAATAAACTATATCTGGCACATTTACATGTTGGATCTCCTCCAGTCTGCACTCAAACCAGAGGTAGGTTTTATGATACACAAATAATTAAGTAAAAAAATAAATAGAAAAATGAGGCATGCAGCTAGAGTGGCTGCCAGTTGCTGTTATTGAGTGGAGATGAAGCATTGGCTGGTTTCAGCATATTGTCCATGACACTGAACACTGAAGCTCTGAGGTGCAGGTATGTGGTGGAACTAACAGAAGGAACATGAGCCTGGAGCTCTACGAAGGGTCAAGTCTGCCAGTGAACTGAGGCACTGCTGAATTTGGCCCCAGCGGGATGAATAGAAAGAGCTCAGTCACTGTCCAAACTAAATAAGGACCAATGCTTTGCTGGAAAAAGCAGCATTAGTTGTTCATTGTGCTTTAAAATCTACATCTACATCAATCCCAATGCATTTAAAAATGGGGGTTTCATGTCAGAATTGTATACATGTTGGCATTTTAAGGAATTAAATTTAATAAAAGTAAATGAGATGAAAACAAGATTAGATATATTAAGGTTTGCATGCTGCATGATTATTATATTGGCAAAATATATCACCACTTTTTGGTGTGTAGGTTGCATGTCCATCGTATGGATCTAAGGCCCTGTTTACACCTATTATTAAGATTAAGTTATGGTCAATTGGATTCCAAACAAATATGATTTGTGTTAGAAATAGGACTGGTAAGAGAACTTTTTTTTTGTCTTTATACCAAACTATTTCAATTGAGTTTCAGTTCCTCATGTCTCGCAATCCTAAAAATGAGGTCAGTTGATAAGGAGGTACTGTAGGTGGCACTTTGTGGCTGTTCAAAAACATTCTACAGTTTTGACTATTGTAGTGCTGGACGTGGTCAAAAGTGGACAATCCTGAAGTGTTTCTAACCACATTTACCCCTGTTTTATTGTCATCTACTTGTATTGAAATTGTGAATAAATAAAGGACCACATATCTAATTGCTTTCCTGTTATCATAATCTTTGCAGGAATCCAGTTTCAAAACTGTTGAAAGCAACATTTATCTTTAGCAGCACTGAAAGGGTAGCTTGTAAAAGTATTTTTATGGTTTGACGTCATGTCTTACTATATATATATATATATATATATATATATATATATATATATATATATATATATATATATATATATATATATATATATATATATATATTATTTTATTTTTTACAGACCAAATTAATCAAATTGTGAGAGTGCCTTTAATAAGCGACTTTATCCACGGTAAGAAAGTGCTGTCTCACTGCAGACACAAAGGCTAATCTTTTATTTTGGTTTTTCAAATGCATATTAGTGTAGATATAACCTTACGCCAAAAGCATATGTTTGTTTTTATGTGCACGCTGTTTTTATACAACGATTCATATATCATCATCAGCACAGTACAAACGCGATCACATGTGCTCTTTGAACTGTTTTCCCATCAGTTTTTTCCACAATACTACAGTACAATATATGTGACCCTGAACCACAAAAGTTGAACAGGTATATTTGCATGGCCAACATTACATTTTATTGGTCAAAATGATTTTTCTTTTTAATGCCAAAAGTTAATACAATACTAAGTAAAGGTAATGTTCCATAAAGAAATTTATGCTAGTAATATGCATTGCTGAGAACTTAAAGGCAATTTTGCCAGTATTTAGATTTTTTCAGATTCCAGTAGTTCTATAGTTGTATTTCTGTAAAATAATGTCAAATCTTAACAAAGTAAACAACAATGTAAACCATCAAATACTGCCATCAGCTGACATTGTACAAATCTATAAAAAAAATATCACTTTTTCAACTATACTTAAAAAAAAAACCTAACATATGCATACAACATTTAAATAGTTGTATCTCGGCCAAATATTGTCCAAGCTTAAAGTATACATCAATGGTTTTGTGGCCCTGGGTCACATATGGGAACAGTGGACCGGTTCATTGCTTCATAGTCTGGAAAAAAAATTACATAAACATCAATAACGAACTACAGAAGAAAGCAAAACCAATAGACAAATGTATTGAAGAGTACAAAAATAATGTCATTTGCTACTGTAACTAAGACATTATTGATCAGTTTTTGATAATTAAGCACAGACATTGGAAAAAGGAAGAATCTTTATGTTTCAGATGCTTTTAAATTTAAGTAATTATACTTTGGGCATAAGTATTAAGTAAGTATTGGGCTGTTTAAGTTATTGTTTAGAATACGGAAAGTAGGTAAACCACCGTATTAACAGCATGATTACTAGCTAGAGACCAGCGAATATGTTTTAAAATCTATTTTAGCCTGGATTTTCCAGAGCAAAGACAGTAAGAAGCCTGCACTCTGTCCATTGTAACTGTCTGCTAGCCCTCTTCAGTATGTGAGACACGGAGGGCGTCGCATGTATTTTTCACTAATGGAAATGCAGAGGCTGAATTAAAAGAGGTATGAAAGGGGAGGAGGTGTGTTTGTGAGTTAAAGCTCCTGGCTTTGCACTAGTTGTTTGGAAGAAGCGAGTGAGTGAGCAGTACATATACTCCCTCTCTCTCTTTCTTTAAAATCTGGTGCTCTCATGTTTCAACATGCGGATTTTGGCGAGCGTACCGGCCGCTCTGTACCCGTACCCCTGGTGCTGTTCCTCCAGTCATTGAGCTGTGCTGCTGGACGGAGAACTGCCACTGGAGCTGGAGCTGCTGGAGCTACTGTCCTCAAAGATGGAGATTTCAATCTGGAAGATCACAGTCAAGGGTTCAATACTGTAATGTTGAAACATAACAGTCCTAGAATGAGAAATTCATGAATTTTCCTTGAGCTTAGTCCCTTATTTAGCACAGGTTAACTAAGTATTGAACCACCAACTATTCCGGCATATGTTTTATGCAGCGAATGCCCTTCCAGCCATAACCCAGTACTGGGAAACACCCATACACTCACAAATTCACACTTACAAACTACGGACAATTTTGTTTAATTTAGTTCAATTAACCTATATCACATGTCTTTGGACTGTGGAGGAAATCCATGTGAACATGGGGAGAAGATGTTATCACAATCGAAGTGAAAAATGCTGTGAAATATGACCATTTACATACTGTGTAAAGTCATCTACCAAAAAAGTATAAATAACATAAGGATTGCTTAAAAACACTTAGACATGCACCAAAACCATAAACCTCCAAGCTGAGAGGTGAGCATCTGGTAAATCGTTCCATTCCCTCAAGAAAATTAGACCTAATCAGACGTTGAGATTTTGCAGTATTTTGCAAACGCGGTAGCATAGCAATAACGGAATTTAACCCATCAGTTGTTTGATTTAATTTAACTTGAACATCTCTTTCCTATGAGCTCAACCCAAGCCCTGTGATGAGTTCCTGGTGGTCAGTGTGGTAGGAAGTGAATGGCAGCTATTGTTTGTCCATTGCTCCTAAGGTGACAGCTGGTTGGATTGAGCAGGACTGTGAACTGATGATGGGGCCGCCAAAGCCGACCGGGGCCTGCAGTCAGAGGGAATTGGAGGAATGGGACTGCCAAGATAGCTTGATGGTCCACTGGATAGATTTCCCAAAAAGAATCACCCAAAATTATGGGATCCAAAGAATAATATGTTCCTGGAGGATCGCTTGAGGGTGCATTTATTGTCATACCTGAACACTGTGAACATACTGTACATTCAATCCAAAAATTACTCAGACAGCAGACATATTATTCGATTTTTTGTTGCGGTTGCAGTATACTTCATTTATGTAAGGATAGTGAAATAAGGTAAACTGTGATGTATTTTACCCAAAAATCAAAGTATTGATAGTTACTATTTTGACGTTATAACACTTTAAAAATGCAGAGATAAACACAATTCCTTCATGTTTTTGCAACACAAATCAATTAAGTTAACTTTATTTTTTTTATTTTTATTTTTTTTTACAAATTTAGGTGTATTCAACATAAAACAATTAGAAATATATATATATATATATATATATATATATATATATATATATATATATATATATATATATATATATATATATATATATATATATATATATATATATATATATATACGAAAATTCTGGATGCACTTGACCAAAAGTTAAAACTGAAATTGCATTGTAATGATTTTTTATTTTTATTAAATAATATTGTTAAGACTTTTTAAATTGAGTGTAACATATTATACTGACTTCAAAAGAACACAGGCTAACAAAACAACCAGATTTTATTGACAGTAAACGAGTCGAGAAGTTTCATTTTACCAGCATTGCCATGACAGCACAGAAGTGCCATTGCAAGCAAGAATATATACTACATACAATAGAAATGTATTGTCAGTACGTTATTTGGTCGATTTTCCCAGTGAGCATGTGTGATATATTTGTTTGTGTTTAATGCCATTCCAGCATCTATGTTTATTTTCTTGCTGACATGAACAGAATATTCACAGAGCAGAATGTTAAGCTATTTTTAACTTTGACTGTAGCGAGCACGCTCCACTGCAGCTGCTTTTGCATTTTACGCAGCAACAAACTTGCATTTGCTTGGTGCATTGAAATGAATGGGTTTCATAGTGCTGCACTTTCCGTGTCCGGTGTGAAAGCCGATTTCCTCCATGCTACATCTGGAATATGTTTGACTACATCTGGAATGAGTTCTGAACATTGCTAGGCAGTTTGGTGCAGCGTAAACATTTTTAAGCTTATATTTTCAGCCATTTTTTTTCTCTTTTGGTCGAAACTGACATTTCACAAAAGTGAAATCTTTCAGAGCGTGACAATTTGTAACATCCTTAATTCTTAAAGTTGTCAGAAATATTTTTGGTTAATTTTAATCCATTATATCATGTACTTTTCTAACAAAGTTCTGACATTGTCCAAATAAATTTGACAGTTTAACTCTAGTAATATTTTATTATTATTTTCTAAACTGTAGACTGTAAAAATGCTGGGTTCCACACAATTTCTTTATGTGCCCCAACAAAAATCAATTAACACCTTAATTTATACATGGGTTTAAAGTCCGTTCTAACTTTCTATATTTTTGCAATACATTTATTTTGTTCCTTGGTATTCCAGGAATTTCTCAATTAACTTGTTTTTGACCATCACAAATCCTTATTTATTTCTTACATTTTGAATAAAAATAAGTTATGTTGATGTATCAGGGAGTATTTTACATATTAGGGAATGTTTAGTGCATAGATAAACTGATTTCAAATGATAAAACAAAACAAATTCCCAGCCAAGCATGAAATTGCATAATAAATGTATGTGGGTCATTTTAGACTCATGTTGTGCATTAGTTTCAGTTATAGTTAATTTAACTATTTAATGATTTATTATAACATTTTAGCTATTCAATACTATTAAGATATGGTATTATTCAAAAGCCTTATAATGATAGGATAAAAACTCACAAAACCGCATTTTTGTGAATAAATCCTCCTGGATGTACATGCTGATTTCTTTTTTAGGAAAACCCAACACAATCTCACGGCAATTCGTAAATTTTTCATTTAGTGGCTAATTCGTACAAATTCATACAATCTAATTCGTACATTTTAGTACGATTTGTGTATCCCCCAATGACGGTTGGGTTTAGGGGTGGGGTTAGGTGCCACGTCTCCTTTTTAAAATCGTACATTTTCTTATGACTGAACTCGTACGAATTCGTACAAATTAGCCACTAAACTGCCAAAACGTAAAATACTTACGTTTTCTCGTGAGATCAGGCTGGAAAACCGCATTAGAAGTTGTTTTTAAATAGCCTGTGCATCAAATAGTTAACTTCATAATTTTTACAAATGTAAGTGGATTTAACATAAAGCAATTAAGTTGTCCCCCACATAAAACTTAAGAGTTGTGTTGTTTAAAGTCACTTTAAATAAACAGCCTGAACAAACAGCAATTGTTTTTATTTATTTATTTATTTATTTATTTATTTATTTATTTATTTATTTATTTATTTATTTATTTATTTATTTATTTATTTATTTATTTATTTATTTATTTATTTATTATTATTACTTTTTTAGCAGATAGCCTGCGAGTTATGTTGAAGGTGTCTGAATACATGTTAGCTTGCCTGTATATTAGGCATCAGTAACAGCAAGCTTTCCCAAAAAGTGAGCTAGTTCTGTATAATTTTCTGTGCACATATTCAGAGAAAAAAATGGCAACTAAAAAAAAGTTTAAACCACAATAATGATCAAAAGGGAATGAGTTACCAAGGCAACTAACAGGTTATTGGGCTTCATACTGTGTCGAGCCTGATCTCTGCAAAGTGACGAGTTTTCAGGCAGAAATCAAAAGGCTTGACAGCAGCAGAGCAGCAACATCTCATTAGGTGAGTTGCTTAGAAACAAGCAATAAAAACAGCAACATTTCAAATGCCTGTTGGATTTAAATGATCAGTAACATTTATTTATAATGAAGAGACATATTACCTTCATTTTAAGGTAAAGTTTAACAAAAGCATTTATTTAACCCTCTACCGCATGCATTATAATAAGTGAAGTTTATTTGTGAACTAATTTCAAGAGGATCACATGCTTATGATTGTTAGTGACTGGACCTGCATTATCTAATTCACAATGCACCAATCAAATCCTTCCTAAGCCACTACAAATACCCTGGGTTACGTATCACAATTATCTTCATTTTGAAGAATACCCCTTCCACCCCTACTCCTCCCCCTCCTACCTAGATGGGTGACACGTGACCCAGTGCTTAGCTCTGTTGTCTCACAGCAAGAACGTCTCTGGTCCCAGACTTTACCAAACCAGCAGATGTTTCTGTGCTGAGTTTGCACGTTCTCCCCGTGCTCACGAGGGTTTCCCCTGGGTTTCCCTGTTTGCTCCCACCATTAAAAGACATGCAACCTAAGTTTATTGACTAATCCAAATCAACACTATAGACTTGTCCTAGTACTTATCTCTTTAAAGAGCAACTACTATCTCCTCTTCAGCCACCATGATGGGAGTTCTCGAGATCTACCTGAGCTCAAACTCCCCTCTCGCCTTGCAACGGGAGGGAGCCCTGGGCTCGAGAATCTTTTTAGCTCAGGGCTCTCACCTGGGACAGCATGCCAAATTAGCTTATAATCAATCATCAGCTAAGTGTGAGCTCTTAAAATCTATTTAAATATTTGACTGTTTTTCTTTTCTTAGAAAATATTTTTGGAATTTTATTTAAGGTATAAAATTTGCATATGGCAACAACATCCAACAATGGATATAACTTAGAAATTTCAAATTTAGAACTTTCATTATAATTAATAATTATGTTGTTTAAAATGATTTAATTGGTGTATTATAAGCTTTAACACAGAACTTATAAATCACACCTTCACACAGCTTTCATTTATTTCATTCTTTTTTGCTGAATATTATTGAAAACAAACATGATATTGTATTATCATTTATACAACATACAGTAAATTTAAATTGTTTCTCCTGTAAAAATATAACAAATAAATAACAAGTCTAGTATATCCAGATGCATCAGAATACTGTAGCTACTAGCTAACAATATTTATATATTATACTATATATACTACGCCTGTCTTAAGCTAACTTACTTGAAATGTCTCCATCACTGCTTTTATCAAATGTCCAATATGCATCATTCTCATGGTCACTAAAACCCATCTCATCCTCATTTTCATCTGCAGGAAGAGCCACGTCTGTCCTTTTCTTCTTTCACTCACCATAGAACATGGTGGTGCTAGCTAATGCACTGTTCCCTGTATTTATATCTATTCAAAAGTAGTATTGCTATTAAAACTAGATGTTATCTATAATGCAAATGCCATTAGCATACAACTAATCAACATTATATTACTAGCATTCATGTTATTGTTACAACTTAAAAGTGCACAGCTGACCTTGCTAGCTAGCTAACCCATTGCTATGTTGCACGTTCCACTATTGCAGATTTGCCATTTAGCAACACATACATTTGATCCATTTACAAAAAACTAATTTGATTAAAAAATAAAAATGAGTTGTGAATATGTCTTCATAACTTACTGGAGGTGATGTTTCAGATTTTTTTGTGGATCTGACGTAATTTGATCCTTTGTTTCTATTGATGATTACATTTGCATTCAGCAATAAACGCCAGTCTGTCAGAAATTGTGCTACAGCAAAACACAGCATGTCATGTGACTTACCAAAGCACATGATTGGCTACACTAAGGTCTTCTCTTTCCGACAAAAAAATTTAAACATTGGTCTTAAAGAAACAGTGTCAGGGAAATTAACATAAATGTCATGTTGCCATATAGTAACACCATGTGATAGAGAGTTACAGTAAAGTTGTATTTATTTGTAGCATTAAAGGTATTTTTAACTGACACATTGCACTTTGAAAACATAGGGGTAAATGTTTGTTTTGTCAAATATTTTTTTTATTAAACTAATTCTTTTTATTGAATTTGTCTCAATAATTTTGAGTTAAGAATTAAATGTAAATCGTCTTATGATTTTGTATGGCATTTATGCTTATTCTGGTGGCTTTTTCACTATAAGCCTCCATTAATACTGAAGACAAAATGAATTAATGATAATATAGATTATGTGCACTGTATGTATGAGAATGATTGTCTTCTTTATTAGATATTTTTATTTTAGATATCTGTTGCCTGTAGAAATGAAATATTATCTCCGGCAGCTTTGTGGTTAGCACTGTCACCTCACAACAAGAAAGTCTCTGGATTGAGTCCCAGCTGAGCCAGTTGGCATTTCCTCCTCGTGTTCATGTAGATTTCCCTTACAGTCCAAAGACATGCACTATAGGTGCGGATGAACTAAATTGGTCATAGTGTATGAGTGTGTGTGAATGGGAGTGCTTGGGTGTTTTCCAGTACTGCGTTGTGGCTGGAAGGGCATACGCTGCATGAAACACATGCTGGAGTAGTTGGCGGCTCATTTCGCTGTGGTGGCCCCTAATAAATAATGTACTAAGCCCTTATATAGAGGAATAAATTAATGAATAGTTATCTCCAAAAAATCAATTAATTATTAATCTAGGAATATTAATGACTTCAAACTCTAGCTGTCAAACAGTTTGGTTGTCTAAAACCAACTTTGTCTGAAGCTTTCCTTTGCCACATATTCTTTAATCAGGTCTGACCTCAGATGCTTTCAGGTCTCAGACAGTCTCCTAGATACAACCATGGTGCTGGAAAATGGAAAGAAATGCCTACGTACCAAAAAAAGCAAAAAAAAAAAAAAAAAAAGCCTTATTTTCCCCCGCTTTATATCAACATGTCACTTCAGCTCAACAGCTCAAGGTGAAGTGATATTCCTTGTACAGCACAGTATGTGTCTCTTATAAAAAAATCTGTAAAAAAAAAAGTTAATTTTGGGAAAAAGACACACAATCACGGTGTTGACTGGTAATGTGCTCTGCCAAACCAATGATAAACCATCTTGTATTTTTGTGGAATATCAGAAGAAAATATGGAAATAATCTCAGCCTGAAGCTAAAACTGTATTTTTAGCAAGCAAAACTAGTGAGTTTCTTCCTCTGCTGAACACAACAGAAGATATTTTGAAATGTGATGGTATCTGAACAGAGGATGCTCACCACTGAATTTTATGGTAGGAATAATTATTATATAAGTCAATGGTGGCCATTAGCCTGAAGTGGAAATCAGTAGTGACCCATCTTTCTACACTGTAAAAAACAACCCAGGCTTATTATTAGTATACACCCCTGTATATATTCCAGACAGTGCAACATATATCCCAGGAGTTAGGTTTTTTTGCAGTTTTTATTTTCGCGAATCCACCATAGGCCTCTGTGTAAGCTTTTTCAGATCTACGATTTCTTTCTCAAGTGCCATTCGCGCCTGCTGTTCTTGTGTAAATCCACCAGAGGCCACTGTCAACTGACTGACCGACCGACCGATACCCCCACCCACCCCCTTTCCTAAATCTATCCCATAATGTTTTCAAAAGCACCGGTCCCACTTTATATTAAGTGGCCTTAACTAATATGTACTTACACAGGAATTAATAGTTTGTTACAATGTACTGATTGTGTAAATACATGTATTTTATTGTGTACTTATGCTTGATTAAATACCTGTTTGTATTTACATCTGTAATTAACTTTTGTAATTACATTTGTAAATACACTGCTGACCATTCCCTACACCTTAACCCACCCTTAAACCTACCCATGCCACCAAACCTGTCCATAACCCAACCCCTATCCCAACTCAAGAGCACCACAAGTGTTCTCAAATACATTATGAACACAGTAAGTACATTGTATTTATTTTTGATGCAAGTGCATAGTAGGTAAGGACACTTAATATGAAGTGGGACCAAAGCACCAATTGACCCGATCACCCCTATCCCTAAACCCAACCGACAGTGTTTTCAAAAGCAACCCAGAAAAAAAGATTTTTGTTTTCCAATCTGTTATTTACTTTCTGGAACCATTCTTCCGAAACAGAAGTCGAACAGAAGTCGTTCGCGTCGGCAGCCACTCCGTAGCATTTTTTTTTACAATGAAATGCAGCCATACGTAGCTCTGGCTACATAATTCACGTTCTCCACAAATGTATATGGGGTACGTTTTCACAATGAGCCTGTTCATAAAAACATAAAAAAAAATTACTTAAAAAATTTAATCCATTGTCTTAAAATGCTGAGGTAAACTAATTATGAGCATAATTATAAAAATGAAGTTAAATCATATTAACAGCCTCAAGTTACAATGGATTCATGCGTTTTTGTAAGTAAAGTGAACTTCCCATTTTTAAGGCAATGGGTTTACTTAATTTTTTAAGTAAAGTAAATAATCACGTTTTATAGAGACTCGTTTAAAAGCATCCTATAGAGAGCGTGTGTAAAGGATACCACTCGCATGCCTCTCTCAATGGGGTCTGTTAAGAGCAAACCTCTAGGTGCAAAGATCTTCTCGTTCTGCTCCTGGATGTACATGCTGATCTTTTTCAGGATCTGTGGAAAACAAAGCAGGAAATATTATTATTGCTTGTTTGAGCATATTGTTTTTGATTTTTTTTTTTTTGTTAATGCAGTTTTGGTTAGACTTTCAAAATAAAAAGCTATAAAAGTCAAAAGAATGATAAAATTCAACAAACAATCTAAACAACAAAACAACTTAAGCATTCTTAAAAACATATACTGCAAAAATAGTTGTAAATTTACAGCTTCTGTTTTTGTGATTCACTGGTATTTATTTAGTTATTAATTCCATTATGTGGCATTTTATAGACATTTTATTAATATTATTGACATTTTAGTAGTTTATAAGAACTGTGTAATAGCTTGTATAATATACAATGTATGTTACCTTTCGAGCTCAAACACGTTTACGTCATCAATGATGTGAATGTTCAGTTTTTAAGAGAAGCACTCTCATTCTGTACAATGGAGCTTGCTTTAAATACATTGTTTTGTATTACTTACAGATCCGCCACTTTTGACACTTATAAATGTTTATGAAATCATTGTGCTGCATGTATTAGGCGATTTGCTGAAGGTGGCAGCTGACATTCAGCAGGGGGTTTGGATCTTTGATAAACTATGACAGTTCGCATTCATTGAACAGTAAGAATAATTAATAAATCCATATGAAACAGTCCCTTAAAAGTAATGTTGATTCTTCAGTTTTGTGCTCAGGTGCGATTTGCTCTGGCAGACCTCTTCCAACTGGGCCAGGGCTAACCAACTGAACTGCGCCAAAGACTTTAGAATGCAAAAGACATGCCACTCATACACTTTTGAATGGGGAAAAGTGTAACTGTCAATATGGCCGAAGAGCATATAATCACCAAGAGGTGACACTCTAGTGTAATTTGGGAAGCCTATTTTGGAATGAAAACTCCAATAGAACAACAGCATATTCTTAAGTCTGTAAAATAAACTATTAAAAGCGCTGATGATTGTGATAGTAAGTGTTGTGTTGTCGTCTTTCAGGTTGTATCTCCGCTTTAATGCACTTTTAAAATAAATAAATGATAAACAAAGCAGCTGCTTGCCATCGCAACAGCAATAAGATCCAATGGACAGCCGATCGCTTTCACTCAAAAATGGCGGAATCCAGAGCTGTTGCTGGCCGCTGCTGTGGCAATGGAACGTTCTATTGAGTGTCTCCTCTTGGTCATTCTAAGCTCTTTGATATGGCGAATGAAGCCGCGCCTTCTAGTACAGGAGCCAATCAGCGATCGCTATATGGTGAATAAAGCCCGCCTTCTACTACACAAGCCAATCAACAAATGCTATAGATTTACAATTCTCCGGTGGAGGGACTTGGACCAGACGTGAGTTTCTGCAGATTTTGTGTGATAACAACATTTAGAAATGAAATTAAATAGACAGTTGTTGTTTAATTCTATTGGTTATTCATAATATATAATGTAATTGTAAGCCTGGCAAGTAGTTTTGGAGAATTTGATGTTTCCCCATTCAGACAGAATGCCCGAGCATACTGCCCGAGAGGCATTTCAAAGATGGTCGCCGAGTGAAATGACTTGCCTTAAAGGGACTTTGATCGCACTCAGGCACGATTTGCAGCACTCACACTTGTCAAACAAACCGGGACAAGCGCTCGGAGGTGGTTCGGATAGCCTAGTGTGAGAACACCCTAAGTTAAACATCGGAGAATGAACTGCCAGTTTATAACGATATTTTTATTTACCACAACTTACAACAGCAGCCCAGAAAATATATATCACTTCAAACTTGAAAAAAATCAATGAAAGTCATGTTTTTTTCACATCAAAAGTTGTTGGAGAAAAGATCAAGGTCCTATAATGCAGTTCAAAACCATAAACAAACAAACAAAAAACATGAATCACAAAATACAGAAAATGGTTCATTTACATATATTGTTTTTATTTTTTATTTTTTGTGAAATCAATAGAGGTTGACACTATTGAAAGAAAATTGCATGTACATTACACAAACAGTTACAAAGAAAAAATTTGTAACATTAAATGTTTTAAATGTTTATTTTAATTCATTAAATGTCAGTTTTTAAAAACACTGAAATAGTATTTTCCTGTAAAACACTGAATTATTTAAAAATTTTAAATAAAATAACATATAAAAACAATAATAAAAAGCTATAAAAATAATACCAATAAAAATAAATTGTTAACTGGATCTGAAATATTTTATATTAAAACACACTCTAATACTATGTATGTACAACGTTGGTCGTTCTCTAATGATTATAAATCTACACAATTCTTATGTTATTACATTGTATTTTTCCTGTGCCATTTCTGAAAGCATCAAAGGCATAAAAGCAGTAGTTTATTTAGATGACTGATTTATTTGCTTGCCTGTGCAAGTGAGCATTGCGAACGCTGTGTGAGTTTCACTTCCCCAGTGGAGTGAAACTGTGCATCTCTTTGCTTTCCACTCGACAGAACCGCCCGTGAAAAGAGCAGAGATGTTTGTAATAAGGGAAGAAAACGGATCTGTTCTGGGTTCAGTGGCCATGAACAAACTTCAGGATGAGCAATGACTCACAGGAGAAAATCCAACACATGCTGCTAATATGCTGCTTGGCGCAACAGGAGGTGAAATATGTTTTTCCAGAACAAAGTGTACAAGCGCACTTTTATCCAGAAAGTTGCGTTCATTTATCATGGTTAGAAATTCCATTTAAATACGGAGTCAGGTCCAAAAGCTGGAGACCACCAGTGGAAATGCGTTTTCATTAAAACGTGTACATCAGCATAATAAGCTGAGAGGAAAGATGAACATGAATACCTTGGTGTCTGGTAGTTTGTCGAGCCTTGGCTTTAACGACAGCAGCATTCAAGCCTCATGAAGTTACATTTATTCATTTAGTGGACTCCCTTTAGCTCATGGTGGGATGATTATTACAAGCACAATATACAGTTTAACAATTCATGCATTTCCATAGAAATTTTTGAGCTACTACCAGGATCTTCAGACTCTGTACAGTTTACATGATCATTCTCAGAAATTGGCTAATTTTATTTAGATACAAAAAATGCATATCTAATCTAGAAATAAAATAATACAAAATTAATAAATATGGATTATAATATTAGTGAGATTGTAACAAATCATATTCTAATATTTTCAAAAATGTAGAATTTTTTATTTAATACTAGACGCAAGGCAACATAGAATTTGGGTTGTCTTTGTTTAAATATATATGGATGGTTGATGTTAATACTTATCAGCGATGGGATTAACGGCGCTATTAATAAACTGCGTAACTAATGGCGATACTTTTTTCCGTAACGAGTAATCAAATGAATTACTGTTTCCCCTGTTACAATGTCTTTACCATTACTGACAATAAAATGCATGTTACTATAGTTGAGAACACTGAAGTGGTTTTTATGTCAGCAGCATCTCTTTCAGCCATAGGACCTCTCTTTTTCTGGAGTGTGTGTGTGTGTTTGGGGCTGGGGCGGGACAAATAACCAACCAGTGATGATGATTGGTGTGTCTGTGAACATGGTGTACCTGAGAATGTGATGATTGGCTTAGATAGAGTATATTTCCATCGTTTGCCAATCAGAGGCAGAGTAGAACGAGTGTTAACAAAAGCACACGCACAGTCAGTGGTACAAACCAATGACCAGGAGTCAGAATGATGACAAATCCAACAAAATCAAAGGTAGAGGCAAGAAAATAAACACTACTTTTTCCTTATTTTCTAATATTTATAATATGTTGAATTTGATGGTTGTCTCAAAACAACATAAAAATAGTGTAGATTAGTGAACATTGTAGAGGTCTGCATTCCCATGGCTGTAACATAGGAGCCGTGGGACCCGACCAGTTTTCTTGCAGCACGGGAATACATTTCCGAATAAAATGCGTTGGTAATGCGGTAACTCTGGTGTAATCTGAATGGGAGTGGGTGGGCTAACAATTTAGCGTTCCTGAGTCCTTACTGTATGTTATTTATCAACAGTATATCTGTGTTTTCCTCATTCTTATTGAGCACCGGTACAACCAGTCCTCACACAACTGTTGCATATGATGTTACACATATTTTTGCACAGTCTGTGAGCGCATCATCTACATAACGGTCCTAAGAGTGGGTTTTACCAACATGACAGAGACGAGTGAAGAGCAAAGTGAAGATGCGATGTCCTTCAGCTTGCATTAGAAAATGGTCAGTTTTATCTGTTATCTCTCATTTTTGGTAGCACCCAATTTAAATGTGAGATTTGGCAAACCACATCTACACATAGCGGGAACAGTTGGTTCGGGTAGAAAATTATTCTAAGCAGGCAGCAGGTGAACAAAGACTAAATATATAGCAGGAGCAGTAGAGTGCGGAAAAAAACCTGGCTGGAGCAGGACAAAATAATTAGTCCTGCGTTGACCTATAGTAAATGTTATATATTTCTTTTATAATCATTTGATAAATTAGTTTTTTAAGTAACGCAATACTATCCCTGCTAATCAGTTACTTTTATAATGATGTGACTCAGTTACTATTTGTGAGAAGTAGTAGCTATACAAATCCCACTTCTACTACTACTACTAAAAACATTTTTTTTTTTTTGCATAGATACTTTTAATGCTGAAGGCATATATAGCTGAAAGGCAGCCATACAAAAAGTCAAAATTATTATCCTTCGGTGAAATATTTAGTATTTTTAACATACTTCCTGAGTGATGTAAGAATGGGTTTATAACTACAGCGGTTCAAACTTTAGTTCTGCCGAATGACTAGAAAGTTTCTAGGCAAAACATCCTTCTGCAATCTTATACCAAACATGGCAGTTATAATAGCTAAAATGTAGGATAGCGTTGCTATTATGTGATTGTATTGTATTGCAATATGGAGCGATTAAGTGTTGATGTTAAATCAAAAGTAATTCACAGAATACTTAAAAATTAAATGATTTAATGACAATAATTATACATGGTTACAACTGAATTAGTTACAAATAACTGTATAGAATGATAAAACATGAAAGGATAAAAACATATGATATTAATTATACCCAGCTTAAATATAAAATAAAGTTATCTGAGAGAGACAGAGAGTGGGAGAAAGAGAGAGAGTAGGCCCCAAAGAGAGCCTGATAGCAGTAGAGCCAGAGAAGAGCAGAGCAGGAAAAGTGCAGAGCAGGAAAAGAGACAGAGCAAAGTTTACTGCATATTTTGTATCTTTCTTGACTATGTGACCAAATCCCAAATACTGAGACATTCAAACTGACCAATCAACATGTGACCACACCGTAAAACCCCCAAAGTCCACATATTAACCAGGCCCTGATCTTATCAGTATCTGCCCTTGGAATCCGACCTTCGGGTGATTATGATCATTTTCATTTATCATTTATGAATATGATAATTTTTATACAGTGATGATTGACAGACCAAGGAAATGTTCACAATATTTCCTATACTATTATTTTTCTTTGCCTGGAATAAAAGCAGTTTTAACATTAGTTTTAAACTTTTCTTTAGGGTCAAATTATTAGCCCCCTTTACTTGCCCAATTAACCCAACTTGCATTTAACTGAGTTAAGTCTTTAAATTGTACTTTAAGCTGAATACTAAGTATCTAATAAATAACTAGAAAAGTATTTTTACTGTCATCATGGTAAAGACAAAAAATAAGTTACTACAAATGAGTTATTAAAACTATTATGTTTCAATATGTGTTAAAAAATCTTTAATATTTAAGTAAATACATTTTTTATACATTCATTCATTCATTTTCTTGTCGGCTTATTCCCTTTTTTAATCCGGGGTCGCCACAGCAGAATGAACCGCCAACTTATCCAGCAAGTTATTATGCAGCAGATGCCCTTCCAGCCGCAACCCATCTCTGGGAAACATCCACACACACATTTACACACACACTCATACACTACGGACAATTTAGCCTATACCCAATTCACCTGTACCGCATGTCTTTGGACTGTTTGGACAGCACCCAGAGGAAACCCACACGAATGCAGGGAGAACATGCAAACTCCACACAGAAACGCCAACTGAGCCGAGCATCGAACCAGCGACCTTCTTGCTGTGAGGCGGCAGCACTACCTACTGCGCCACTACTTCGCCTTGTTTTTTACACATGTATAATGTATTTTAAGAAATAATGTATGTAATGAGATTTTTAATGTCAGGTTAAGAACTTCAGCTTCTCCACAGCATGAAAGGTCATGTGTGATTTACACTCTTGCCATGCACGCTCTAAATCTTCATCGCTGCTGTTCTGACTTGTGTGTGCAATCACTCGTCTTTGATGGAGAAGATGTTTATCGCAGCGGCCCGGGGCACGAGCAGCTCATCCGTGTCCATTCATGTGTGGCCTCCTGTCAGCTGGAGCGACCAACAAAAGTGCTCCTCATGGGTGGCTGCAGTTTAGCAGAGCTCGCCGTTTTCACAGTATGAAGTTTATGTTGCACAATTTTGTCAGGCACAAACGATGTTACTTTTCAAACATGTTATAGCATAAAGATGGAGGTAGTATAATAGACTTTCATCTTGAAAGTGCGTCCGCTGGATCTCTGTACAGGTGAAACACACCTGTGGAGAAATTATCTGGCCTATCGTTGAATACGCTGCGTTGAATGCCATGTTATGATTTGCTCGGGGATGACAGGTGCTCAACACAAGGGAATGCTTGTCTGTGCGTATCAAACCTTATCTCACTTTGCTTTGATGTTAGTCACAGAAAGTGATGCCATCTGCTGCTGTGACTGTGTGTGGTCAGATTCAAATGTGCCGGCAATTTAAAATGCTCAGACTTTATTATGTTTGATTTCTTGGTAGTCATAAAATGGCATTTTGAAAAATTAAAACATACATACAGGCAAAACTAAATAATACCCATGTGAGGTTTTATGAAGTATAACAATCAGACTGTGCTAGAAATTCAGCATTATTTATAAAAGCTTATCTTAATTTCCTTTCATGCAAAGTGAATGAAAGTGATGTCATCTGTGGCGGTGAGAGTGTTGTTAGATACAAATGAGCCGGTGCTTCAAAATGCTGAAACTTCCTTATGTTTTTAAAAGAAACAGCAAAAGATGTTCACCAATAATGAAAACCATATTTAATAATGTTATATATGTTAATAAAGTTAATATATTAATATACATTAATATATATATATTATATATTATATAATATATAATATATATTAATACGTTTTGGGTTCATGTTTGGATTTTGCAGCTAGAATATATGGGGGATTTTTAGCATTGTCTGTATATTTTGTCTCCTGAATAAACTTGTTTATTAAAAAATAAATAAATAAATAATAATAATGTTTAATATAAATTACTAAAAAATTCTGAGCAATAATTATAACTGCTAATGAACACATTTGGTGTTTAATTCAGCCACAAAATATAATTTATAAAAATACAAATTCATCACAAATATAAATTATTTTCAAATATATTAAAAAACAAAGTATTTATTTTAATAATTTTACAAACAGTTTTCTTAACATTGCTGTAGATTTACTAAATAAATTTGACAAAAAATAGATTATTAATATTAATAATAATATTCTTAATAATAATAATAATAAGGGCGAAGCAGTGGCGATGCAGGTCCTGCGTTCGCGTGGGTTTCCTCCGGGTGCTCCGGTTTCCCCCACAGTCCAAAGACATGCGGTACAGGTGAAGTGGGTAGGCTAAATTGTCTGTAGTGTATGAGTGTGTGTATTTGTCTGTATGTGTTTGTGTGTGTGTGTGGATGTTTCCCAGAGATGGGTTGCTGCTGGAAGGGCATCCGCTGCGTAATAACGTGCTGGATAAGTTGGCGGTTCACTCCGCTGTGGCGATCCCGGATTAATAAAGGGACTAAGCCGTCAAGAAAATGAATAAATAAATAATAATAATAATAGTAATAATAATAATAATGTCAAACATTTAACCAGTAGTGTATATGTAAGGAATAATTGATGATAAGCTGTTTTATTATTAGATAAACAATTGAACTAGTTCACGTCCTGGCTGCAGCTCCACTTTGGGAGTGCATTATTTTCTAATAATTCAATGGACTAAAGTAATTTTTAAAATTTTTTTTTTTATTGTTTGTCATTTATTAATCATTTATTTTTTATTTGTGTCCTTAAAGATATTGGTCAAGTTTTTGTCTGTGGTCAAAACTGCTCCTGTGCGTAGAAATAATTTCTTATGTTGGGTTAACAACCTACGAGTACACGTGCATTGCATCACTTGCTCTAGTTTACTCACAGGGTGTTTTTCACCTCATATTAATTTTATGCCCAAGTTTAATTTTTATAACGTGTGTAAAGGCTGATGTATAATAAGCGCACGTGTACAGTATGGACTGGCCGAGCCTTTGCGCAGTCACATAGCCCTTGTCGGGGTTGACGCTGACACGCATAAGCTCAGTGACACAAAAAACAAAAACTGTCGCAACTTACAGTTCATGCAGGCTTTAACTATTTTTCCAGGACAGATTCCTTTACTGCAGTAATTTACATTTTAAAATAGTAAAAAAGCATTTTTAATGGTATAAAAACATTTGTCGCAAATGCATGGGGGTTTGTTTGGATTTGTTTTTTTACAGTTGTAGGCTGTGAAATAAAGAAAATCATTCGTTGCAGTGATTTGGAACTGAAATGCAGTGTTAATCTTAACAGCAAATTTTTATTTAGTTTTACTTGACTAAAATATATTTGATTTAGTTTAAGTGTAACTTAATTAAATATTGTATACATTTATTCATACAAAATAGACTTAAAATTAAATAAAACAGTCTCATTGAAATATGGATTATAGCTTTTCCATTGAAGACCAAACATTAGATATGCGTTGTGTATTTTTATCATAAGTAATATGTAAAATTATGCGTTAGCAATCAATCCACATAACAGAACATAGCCATCTGAAAATGCAGGAGTGTGCAATTATTTAGCAAAAGCCTTTATTTTAACGTGGTAAAACGTTAATCGTCTGTTGAATAGTTTCAAGCCATTAAATCTTTTAAAGGGCCTAAAATACTTTAAGTCCCCTTTGCAATTTCAGTCTATAGTGAAGGCTTCTGCTGATGAAACTGCAAACTATCTTCAGTAAACTTTATTTATTTATTTGAAACGACTCCGGCTCTTCTTCATCTGACAGACTGGTCATTCTTTTGGTTAAAACTGTATACAATCACTACAATCCGATTCCTTCAATAGCAAGCTTTACTGTTGTAGTTGGTGTTACAGTACATGGTGCTCAGCTGTATAGCTCGAGTAAACAAGTAGAGTAATGATATATGACTGGCAAATGATCATGTGTTATCTTGTAAAATGTGCAATCAGTCCCATAGCTGTGTTAACTCACATAGAGAAGTTATAAAGCGATAATATGCGTAAAAAAATAAATGTGTGCTTCAAAGCAATTTTGTAATCTTGCATGTTAAATGCGAGTCCTTGAAAGCAAAGATTATTGCATTACAGTATTATTACATCCATCCAGTATCCAGTACATCCAGTATCAATACAGATGTAAGAAATAATCACATCGATGAATAAAATCCTCAATAAATTGTTTTGTGGTAGAGGTAAAGAATTCTAAATAATTTTTATTTATTTTTTGCCGGTAGAAACTTGTTCTTCAGGAAAGTTTTGATGATTTTTCGTCAACGAAACTAACACTGCTGTAATGTGATTATAAAACTATTGAAACTACTTCAGCTGTGCATTCATCTAAAATTAATTGCACACCAAGAATGAATCAGCCAATCAGAACCAAGCATTCAATTGCCCCACAGTATAAACATACAGTTAAAGTCAGAATTATTAGCCCCCTTCAATTTTTTTCTTCTTTTTTTTTTTTTAAATATTTTCCAAATGATGTTCAACAGAGCAAGGAAATTTTCACTGTATGTCTGATAATATTTTTTCTTCTGGAGAAAGTCTTATTTGTTTTATTTTGACTAGAATAAAAGCAATTTTAAATTTTTTAAACACAATTTTAGGGACAAAATTATTAGCCCCTTTAAGCAATATTTTTTCTCAATAATCTACAGAGCAAACCACTTGCCTATAATTACTCTTACCTGCCTAGATAACCTAATTAACCCAGTTAAGCCTTTAAATGTCACTTCAAGCTGTATAGAAGTGTCTTGAAAAATATTTAGTAAAATATTATTTACAGTCATCATGGTAAAGATAAAATAAATCAGTTATTAGAAATGAGTTATTAAAATTATTACGTTTAGAAATGTGTTGATAAAATCTTCTCTCTGTTAAACAGAAATTGGGGAAAAAATAAACAAGCAGTCTAATAATTTAGGGGGGCTAATAATTCTGACTTCCAACTGTATGTTCTACTGAGATTCATTTAGATTTAACTATGCAAATGTGAATTGTGTATTTTCTAACTCATGCACTGCAGGTTTCGAACTGCTCCTAATGTTACACTGAGCTTTAATGAAGCAAAACACTCTGTGCAAGAAACCCAACATTATTTATCAAACCTCATCTTAATTTCTTTTGACTTCCAGTGAAAGAAAGTAATGCCATCTGCCGATTTGATCATGTGTGGTCAGATTCCAATGGGCCGGCGCTTGAAAATGCTCAGACTTTCTACTGTTTTGATTGTGTGCGAATCTTCGGGTTGAAAAGACCTTAATGCTGCTGTTTGATCTTCACTGGCGTTCGTGAGTTGGAGCACATTTCAATCTAACATCTCAGAGTCGGATACTTGAATGCTTTGTGTATTGTGAATGAAACAGGAGAAACGTTATCTCCATACCTTTTCATAGCGTGTCTCCATGCACAGGAAGATGAAGTAGGCCGTAGCACAAGCCAGGCAGCTTTCCAGATAGGACTGACCGCTGATCTTTTCTGCCTCGGCGTAATAGCAGTTGAGCGTCTTCACTGTTTCTTCAAACAGGCTCCTCTCGATCTGCACACAGTGTTGAGTTTAGGCCAGCGATGATTTCTTTTGCAAGTGTTTGTGACCCTGGACCATAAAGTCTCATATTGAATGAAAATATTTTGGCTATAAAAAATATATAAAAATATAAAATATAAAAAATTGTATATAGGTATCAGAACTATTTAATTTTTTCTTTTCTTTTATGGCAAAATCATTACAATATTAAGTAAAGATCATGTTTCATGAAGATATGTAGTACATTTCCAGCTGTATATATATTAAAATTAAATTAGTAAGATGCATTGCTTAACTATGCAAGAACTTAATTTGCAGAATTTTTTTAAACCCTCAGATTCCAGATTTTCAAATAATTTTTTTCATATCCATACATGTATACATCTCAATTTCCCATAATTGACACTCATTTTTAATGGTTTTGTGGTCCAAGGTTGTATTTTTTGCATGATTACAAAATAATTAACACATGTAGAAAAAAAAAATATATAAAAAATGTAATGAATGCAATGCATGTTGATAAAAGGTTGGTTTATTATGCTTAGAGAGGCTGCATCAACCTTTTATCATTGTTGCACTGTGCACCACTACAGTACATTTTACTAAAGATTACCAAATAACTCATCTCCTTTAAGGTTAAGGCAACCAGTCAGCGAGAATTGCAATGCATTAAAGTGATAGTTAACCCCAAAATTGGTCAAATTAAAAACTACTGTCAATTTACCCTCAGATCATCAACAATTTTGTTACAGACATATTGTTACAGTTACACATGTCGTCCACAATACTCTAGCATCTTCAACCTGTGAAAATTGAGCGTTTAGTATATATATATATATATATATATATATATATATATATATATATATATATATATATATATATATATATATATATATATATATATATATTTTGTCTTTCATTGTGTATATTTTTTGTATTTGTATTATTGGAGCCAGTGTATTTGTTTGGAAAGTTTGGTGTTCTGTTTCACTATAGACCAGGGTTCACCAATCTTGTTCCTGGAGGTCCGGTGCCTTACAGGGTTTAGCTCCAACTTGCCTCAACACACCTGCCTGGGTTTTTTAAGTATACCCAGTAAGGTCTTGATTAGCTTGTTCAGGTGTTTGATTAGGGTTGTTTAGTTTGTCTAATGTTTTGTTTTTCACAGACCAATTATTTCATTTTATAAGACCTTCAATGCATCACCCGGAGCCACAGAAGTTGTTTTATTTTGCCTGTATATGTATTTTTGACTCTCAAAGTGCCAGTATCTTAGTAAAGTAAAGACTCTCAAAGTAAAGTATATCTTAGATGGCTTGAGTGTAAGTCATTTATAGTAAATTTAAAATTTTTGGTGAAAATTAAAATGTGTACTCTGCTTATTTTTGTTATTATATAGTATAGTGCTTGTTATAAACTATGTACCTGTGCACTTTAAAATTAAATTAGTGAACTATTTGCCCATGTAATCTTTATCAAATACCTTAGCTGTCACACCCCACTCAAAATAACTTTTCTTCTGTTCTAGTCACATGGAACACCTTTAGGGTGAAACTTTAGTACTGGACAAACTGGTAACAGCAGAAAAGCCGTCCATACGGAAGTAAACTGGTAAGCGTGAAAAGGAGCAGCACCATACCGCCCCGTAGCATTCATTTTAAAGTCGAAATGCAGCCATACAAACTACTGGCTACATAATTTGCGATCTCCATAAATGTATGCTTTGTATGTATGTTTTCAGAATGAGCCTGTGTTGCAGTTCTGACTTCAACTGCATATAGTATTTTTCTATAGACCTTTTTCTTGAAACGCAAATTTACCCATTATGCTTTGCGTGTATGCACAAGGAGAATGCGAAGAACTTCCGGTCGGCAGCTGATGCGTGTAAACAGTCACATTTGGACAGCTTTGAAATGATAGTTTTAATCTATTTTACCTGCTTTTATCCTCTTTGAACTAATACTGTTGTCCATCAGCACCATCTCCTGGACTGATCATTTAAAGAAATGCGATCTAATAGGATGGAAAACAGCTGCTGTGAGGCATTTTCCCCTCGTTGTCAGGCGGCATCTTCTGCAGTTTAAATGAAGCCTTGTCATCGCTAAAGTCAACATTTTCTCTTTATTTCAAATATATAACCAGCCCAAACAAATGTAACTCACTAAAATGTTTGACACACACACGGAGCCTGTTCAGTGCCACTGACACACTGATTTAATAACTGTGACAAAGTGAAAATATAGGCTAGTGTCATTTCGAAATGACAGAAAAACACAAACCTTGGTGAATACAACACACAAAATAAAACACAAACGGCTCGCGATAAGAATGAACAGCAAATCAGCCAGCAGAGTATCAATAGCAGACATTTATTGGTCATTTTTGTAAATTGTACGACTTTCATACCTGTTAAGTTTCATGCCAGTACTCTGGTTTGCTCTCTCTCTCTCTCTCTCTCTCTCTCTCTCTCTCTCTCTCTCTCTCTCTTTCTCTCTCTCTCTCTCTCTCTCTCTTTCTCTTTCTCTCTCTCTCTCTCTCTCTCTCTCTCTCTCTCTATGTGTGCGTGTGTGTGTGTGTGTTAAAGGTTCAGGACACCCTGGATAACTTTTTTTTTTTATATTAACAGATTTGTGTGTGTTGAGCATCAGTTAAGACAATGTTAGCACCTGTCAGCTTTAATTGTGGGGAAAACTGGATAATTTTGAGCTTTTGTCAGCTAATTTCAGATTCCGGTTTTAAAATGATTTTTGGGGCGGGATCAAAATCGGCGACGTAGCACAGTACTGCAAGTGCAATGATGACGCGTCGGTTTCTCATTATTATTCATAGCGGAGTTTTCTTATCCTATGAGAAGAGCCGGCTGCTTAAAAACCTGCCAGAGTCAAGCCCGAGCTGTGAGACACGTCACGGACACACGGCACGGGCACACAGTATTTAGCCGTTCATAAAGGCTCATATGCTTTTGTTTCCATGATCCACGCGGTTTGTTGCATGTTTTCCCCCGCGATCTTGTCAGGGCCGATCATACAGCAAAGCTGTGTGTGTGCTGCTAGCATTTTTGTCGGGAGAGCAGCACGAGAATTAGAGAATGGCGGATGCTGTCTTTTATCAGGAGTTCATTCACATTCAGACACATCGCCGTGCTGCTGTGTTTGCATAAATCCTCCAGATTACCAGCAGGGCTAATGGTTAAAATAGACAGGTCAGGAGACCTGCTGCACTGAGTCTGCTGGATACGGGGATTGAGGGAGAAGTCCCCATTTATACGGTTTACATGAACACACTTATCTTTATAATTATATAAATTGTGGTTGTGTATATGAAATTACGAAAAACAAATGTAGCAGGGCATTAAATCACTATTTATTTCTTTGCATTTTAACTTTGTAAACTATAAACTCATGTTTCTCCTCACGGTTTGTCTCATTTTGTGAGCTAGCTTCGTTCGCTCACGGTCTCCCCTGATGGCCACGCCCACTCCTGCCCGATGCTCGCGGAGCTCCACGCCCATTAATCATGTCATGGCCCTTTAAAGAGCCGCTGAGCTAACAGCTGACAGGCCGGGAACGCGCACACACACACTGTATTTCTTACGGCAGACACGTGATCTAGGAGAACGTTTTTCTCGGATATCTGACGCGCTTGAACCACATGTGACATATTAAAACGGCTTTAACAGACACCTTTCTAAATTGTGTGTCACAAAAACACTCTGTTATCCATTAAAAACGTTATTGAAACTCATTTTCGGAGCACAAATTACCAGTTGTACACGCTGTAAACGGAACTTTTTAGCATTCTACCAGAAGACGCTGGTCGCTATGGTGCCCTCCATGCAGCAGCCATGAAAAAGGTCTATGTTTCAGTAAAAATATATTAACAAAGAACAATTCTGAAAATGCACTAATTTAAATTAGTGCCCACATAAATAAAGATATAAAGTGTCATCTGAAGCTCACCCTGCTGTCCAGCTCTGTGGGGAACTTGGTCTGGAATTTGCAGATGGTGCCATCACTGTAATCTCTCTGAATGAAGACCTTGGTGGCCAGAGACGCAGTGTGACGCAGCTCCTGAAGGTTGTGGAACTGCAGAAAGACACAAAACGCATCAGCCTTGAACACCCTTCTGAAACTTTAAATGACAAATGATGTAGTCGTCAGGTCACTGATACCACTAGATCCTGCGTGTGCATCATTTGAAACATTTTTCACTGAAATTATTTCTCGCGCAGTTAAATTATTGTGCATATGTGGATAAGAATTCGTGATCTGACACTTAATATGGAGAGGGTCCTGAGAGTGTGACATTGTGTCAATTAATTCAATGAGTTACGGTTTCCACGTCTTCCAAGAAACACAGAAATCTGACAAAATATGAAATGATAGAGACTGGCCTCGCTTCAAGAGTCTATCAGAATGAAAAACAGACAGGGGGCCTTTGAGGTAATAATATTTAAAAATATGAAGGAATATGAATGCGTGTTTATAAAATCTGGGCCAGGAAGAAGACAGAGCATCAGTCAAAATAGAAAAAGAAGCACTCAACGAGTTGTTTTAGGACTTTTAAGTGTAAAAACAATCTTGAAAAAGCCGTATTAGAGAGCCAAGAGAGAGAATGAAAGCTGATAAATTTAAGACATGAAACTAGTCCTAATGGCTATTTGCTGTGTCCTATTTCTCCTAAATTTTCTAATTCACAGCATACATTCAGTCAGATCTATTCCAGGATTGTGTCCGTTTACAATGGCTTCAGGCAATATAATATGTTTCATACATTTAATTATTAAGTTATATTAACAACTGATTATTTAGTAAGAGCAGACTTTCTTCCTAATGCACTGTAAGCAATGCATCAGTTTCTTTCTTCTGAGACCTTGTTTCCCCCTTGTAAACAAATCTGTGTTTTATCAGATCAAGATATAAGACGCGGCTCACAGCTTTATTTTCTGCAAAAATTAATTGGCCTCACAGTTGCGGTCTCATTAGTGTAATTGCTGAAAGCTTTGATGCCAAAAATAAGTCTATTGTTAATTCTCTCTACTGCCAACAGAGGAAAGTTACTATGTAAAGACATGGCTGAAATATACAGAAAGAAGATGTGAAATAAATTCTGATTTAAAGATTTATTCAACCAGCATTTTTTTTTTTTACCTGAAATGACAGGTTTCTTCCAAAAGATAATAACATGATGTACAAGAGGTATGTGTATATGTCTAATGTTTCTTTAAGAAAGCAATAAGATTGTGGAAAGAAATATAAACGTATATTAAACAAATTATTTTAATTATTATTAGCTAAAACTTTAACTAAAATGTTAGCTTTTTTAACTTTCAAATTATAGAGCTGAAGCATTTATTTTTTATTTTGTTTTAACAAAAAAAGTCTAACTAAAAGTAAAAAAAAGTGATAATGAAATTGGTAAATATGCAAATACAAACCAACAACTGGAGAAGTCATGTAAATGTATTCAAAAATATACAAGTACATTGAATGTATAAAATGTAATTATTTGATTTTTAATGATTTTTTATTTTGGTTTTAATATTTATTTTGTTTTTAAATCACACAACAAAATGACTAAAATGTTAAGTACAATGTAAAATGTTAAATATAAATATACAAACCAACAACTGGAAAAGTTAAATGTATGAGAAAATATACAGGTAAATTCTTACAAGTATAAAATGAAATAATGGAAATGTAATTTATTTTAATGAACTATTTAAATATACCATGATATTTAGCTTTCAAAAAATTAAATAAACAAATAGTTTGGGAAAAAACACTAGCAATTTAATTTGTCTGGAAGACCTTCATATATTTTATTTGGAATCAAAAAGGTTTCAGAAAGAATATCAATAAAAATTATAAAGTATGTAATTTTTAATTTAGAATTTTCTTCTGAAAATGACTGATTGTTTATTTATATGAGACCCTTGTCTGTAAAATGAGTTTGTCTGGATGACTTTGAAGGTGCATTAATATGAATTTCGTATACTCTCTCTCTCTCTCTCTCTCTTGCAGATTTTTTCAACGCATTTCTAAACATATAAGTTTAATAACTCATTGCTAATAACTGATTTATTTTATCTTTGCCATGATGACAGTAAATAATATTTGACTAGATATTTTTCAAGACACTTCTATACAGCTTAAAGTGACATTTAAAGGCTTAACTAGGTTAATTAGGTTAACTAGGCAGGTTAGGGTAATTAAGCAAGTTATTGTATAGCAATCCTTTGTTCTGTAGACTATCGAGAAAAGATATAGCTTAAAGGGGCTAATGATTTTGATCTTAAAATAGTAATTAAAAAAATAAAAACTGGTTTTATTCTAGACGAAAAAAACAAATAATAATTTTTTTAGAAGAAAAAATATTATCAGACATACTGTAAAAATGTCCTTGCTCTGTTAAACATTATTTGGGAAATATTTGAAAAGAAAACAAATTCAAAGTTATATATAATAACTTGACTTCTAGTTAATCATTTGGTATCAGAAGTGGCTTAAATGAAAGGCAAAGGGCTCTAGATTACGCTTGTTTTACCAAAATAAAATATGATCATGCCTTGATTTTTAATTATTTAATTAGGACAGTAAGGTCAGACTTTGCTTAGACAAAAATCTTGTCACTTAACAGAAATAATGTACAGTATAGAATATAAAGTCATGGTGCAGTGGAGAAAGAATGAATATTGTGTATGGCTCCCATAAACTTGGAGGACTGCATTCATACATCTCTGCAATGACTCAAATAACTTATTAATAAAGTCATCTGGAATGGTAAAGAAAGTGTTTTTGCAGGACTCCCAGAGTTCATCAAGATTCTTTGAATTT
This sequence comes from Danio rerio, assembly GCF_052040795.2. Lineage (NCBI taxonomy): Eukaryota > Metazoa > Chordata > Actinopteri > Cypriniformes > Danionidae > Danio > Danio rerio. The sequence goes on along the minus strand of NC_141033.1, from coordinate 42,655,310 downwards.
ATCTTCAATGCCTCCTCCTTAATCTTACCCCAGAAATGCTCAATAATGTTTAAGTCTGGTGACTGGGCTGGCCAATCCTGGAACACCTTGACCTTCTTTGCTTTCAGGAACTTGATGTGGAGGCTGAAGTTATACTGATGAGCTATATTGCTGAAGAATTTGCCCTCTCCTGTTGTTTGTAATCTAATGGGCAGCACAAATGTCTTGATTCCTCAGGCTGTTGATGTTGCCATCCACTCTGCAGATCTTTCTCATGCCACACACTGAATGTAACCCCAAACAATGACTTTTTACTCTACCAAACTTTTTAGTAAGAATCTTGGGTCCATGCATGTTAAAATAGGTCTTCTGCAGTATTTGTGATGATTGGAATTGCAGATGATTGCAGTTCAACTGATGATCTACTGTACCTTCTGTCATTTTTTTTAAATGATCAACTAGAAGTCAAGTTATTAATTTTTGCTCTTACAACTAGGATCGACGACAAGTCTTTTGTCATGTAGTGTTTATGTAAAACATCTTGAGCCTTGTTAACTTGAATTAGACAAAGAAAAATACTGGAAATTTTTCTTGCACAAAACTTAATTTCCTTTTAACTGATAAAAGTCTTTTACATTATATAAGACCGACCTCTGAACAGTATTTCATTCATATATAGCGATAAATCCAGCTACATGTTGTCATTACGACTTCACACAGTCTAGCGCTGGAACAAATACAAAGAAAACCCGAATTAGCAAGCAAAGCTTCATAAAGACGGACGTGAATGATAATTAGTCTTCACTGTTGCCACAGCACACAAAGCTTCTAAGTCCACGCCAATGAGACGAGCCTAATTATCCCAGCGTTCCTCCACAGAGACGTCGCTCACAGAGACTCAGGTTGAGGACGCTCATAATAACTCAAATCCCACAGCAGCTGTTAGCATAACCACAAGCAGCAAGTGGCTTATCTGGCCACCTGCCTGTCCGCAGTTAGATTTCTCCCAGAAGATATGATTAATTATTCACACTTCAGGAGGTCATTTAAACTGTTATCTGCAAATTGAAGGAGAGAAGTCATACTTGTGACGTATTCAAAATCGGCCTCAATCACTATTCCCTACATTAGTCCACTTGAAATAGTGAATGAAATGATAAATCCCCCAGATTTGATTTTCAACTTCTTGATCAGACCCTGTGATAGTTATTTAACAATTATCCAATTCAGTTGTAAAGCACGATTCACAATAATTCATGTTTCAAGCAGCTTTATTAAAGGTATGCGTTATTGCTTTACAATCAAATTCAGAAAAGTTAAACTTATTAGTTACCATAACTTTATCAGTTACTAATAACCTTAACTCCAGACTTCCCTCTCCTCAGACACTTCCTCTAGCTTGTCCAGGGGGATACCGAGGCATTCCCAGGCCAGCTGAGAGACATAGTCCCTTCAGCATGTCCTGTATTTTTCCCGAGGCCTCCTCCTGTTTGGACATGCCTGGAACACCTCCCTAGGAAGGCGTCCAGGAGGCATCTGAAACGAATGCCTGAGCCACCTCAGCTGACTTCTCTTGATGTGGAGGAGCAGCGGCTCTACTTCGGGCTTCTCCCGGGTGACTACGTAGCTTTTTAAGGAGGAGCTACACTATGCCCCACTCTTTCTTTGTGTTTTAGTTGAGATTACGTCAAACATTGAATAAAAATGCACATTTCAAAGCACTTCACAGAATCCTCAATGTAGTTTTAAGCTGACATTGTGTTTGATGACTGTTTAAGAGTTTAGGTGCTAGACCAGAAAAGGGTCTATCACCTACTGTTGATTTTGACATTCTAAAAAACCATTAGGGATTTAAAATAATCAACTGGAATTTAAAACGTATCCATTGATGATGGCGAGCAATGCTGAAATGTTGACACAATGGGGGTTAATATGATTATACTTAACAGAGACAGCTGATTGGTCATGTGGGTGTAATGTCTACTACATCAGAGCACTCATTAAAACCACCTCAAGCAAGTGTAATTGTTTTTGTTTTGCAATTTAAAGGGCACCTATGAGGAAAATCAACTTTTGTAAGCTGTTTAGACAGAACTGTGTGTAGGTATAGTGTGTCCATTGTCATATAAGAGTAATAGAAACCCAACAAGTCTCTTTTTTAAATTTTCTGATGCTAAAATAGGATCCAAATCCCAATGATTTTGAAATCCACCGCAACGTGATGTTGGAGTACGGTTTTCAACGCAATTTTTTTGCAAATGAAGTGGGATTAAAATATCTGTTCCAACTCTGTGCTTTTTATAAGTTTGAAATGTTTTAAAACAGAGCATGTTTATATTAAAGTGCATGCTATGTAATACATGCTATGTAATTCTTAACCGCTATAATCACCACAGCCGCACAGTGCCAGTAAACACTTGCATGTGTTACAAATTGCATTTGTTTGAGACTCATCATTTCAGAATAGCTTGAATAAACTCCATCACAAATACATGAAATAAACTGTTAGGTCACGTGTAGGACCTGTTTTTTTTTTTGTTTTTTTTTTGTGTTTTAGTGATTTTTGCAGAGCCTGCAATGATTGCTGATTTGTGGGTGGGCCATCTCACCCGAGACATATTGTGTGGTGGCTATAAAGAGTAGGGGAGCTCAATTAGCCGGACCTCCCTGCCTGGCATTATGATAATTTTAGTTTGTTTTGGATCATGAGCTCAGTTCACTACCATGCACATCCTCTTCACCACTGACTTCCATTTGTACTGACTTTGATTGCTTTAAATACTTCTGTTAATTAAGCTTTTTTGTCAATAAATCATTTCTCGTTTCAATTTACCTGGTCCGCATTGTCTCTCTTATGCTACAATGTTGAGCCAGTTGTAACATAAACTAACTTGTAGGCATGGACCGGTATAAGATTCTGATGGTATGATAACCTTGGATAAAAATATCACGGTTTCATGGTATCGTGATTACTGCTCTAAATTACTAGAACAGTAAACATGTCAGGCTAAATAATTACAATGCATCATTGACTTCTGCTGTCTTCATTAGTTTCAAAAACACAGATTTCTTTACAAATGAAAACAGCATATTTGGATATATTTTTTATTTTTTTGCTGGAGTCACAGACAATTTTGGAAGTTTTAAAGCCTTGACTTGTCCTTGTGTATACCTTGAAAATGAAAATCATCCCATGCTACTTGGTATTTTTGACTAGTCTGCTGTTTTTCAGCTTCATCAGTGTCTATCTGTCACTGTGCTGTTTATCTGACGTAACGCATAAGAAGCAGACATGTATGTGGGAGTGGTGGGCAGGGAGAAGCAGCTCATTTGCATTTAAAGCCATCGGCTACAAAAACAGCTATAATGTATTCAGACACCAAAATGGGCATATTCTGGAGACTATAGTAAATTATCTGAAGGGTATTTTGAGCTGAAATTTAACAGACACATTCTGGAGACACCAAAAGCTTGTCTTAAATCTTGTAAAAGGGGTTAAATAGGTGCCCTTTAAAGGATTTGCTTTCCAAAATTTGGCATTTCCATCACTCGCTCCTTATGCGATACTTCAAAATGCACATTAATACAGGGTAATGAAAACCCAGCTAATAAAGACTTGCAACTACGTCTAGGAAACAAGAAATTAAACAAACAATGGCTACCGAAAACAGCATGATTTGTGCCAGCTGATGATTTGTCATGATAAAAAAGTAGACCCCATCAGTGGACACATTTCCAGATCGCACAAAGAAAACAAGTAGAGTGTCCAAATGGTTTCTGTAAATCTTGAACTGTCAAAGTGAGCACGGCTAAAGTCTAAAGGGTGATTGAGGTTATAGAGTGACTTTCCCAAAGTGAGACCATTAGCATCACCGGTCATCTCAACCCTCAGCAAAACGATGGTCATGGCCAATTAAAATTCATCAGCTGAGGAAATGCCTATGAATTTTAATGAAACTAACTGTCCGGCAGAAACATCTGAGGGGCCAAAGGTGCTTTCGGGATTCTGCCAATACCGAGATGTATTTCACAAGTAGCTAAGCAGATCTACAGACGCATATTACTAAGAAAGATGTGTACCTTCATAGACTTCATAGGCTCTCGGGGCATTTCCTCTTCCTTCCCTTGCGAATGGGGAAGATGATTTTAAACAGATGTGGCAGAGGCAGAACATTTACAGTGCTCGGGTTTCCTACCACAGAAAAAGAGAAATGCTGATGTGCTTGAAAGACACCGTAGAGGAAGCAAAAGATAGACTTGCTTGGGTTTAATAGTGGTTTATAGACGTGCATGTCAGAAGTAAAGCTCTCCAATCGACTGAGAGGCATAAAAACTCAACTTTTCTGCCCTGCAGCGCTAAGTGTTTAGCAATTTTCTGGACTCGATACAGAGGGGGAGAGACAAGCTTATAGGCTCAGTTTTAAGCAGCATAAAAAGGACAGTGAAGCCATTCAGATGCAATACGAAATATATCAATTATGTTGTGTTAACACTCAATGATAAACAAGCTAGATGCCCAATGTCACTGTACTCTTATAATGTACTATAGAAGTGAATTAAGCTTTTGGGATTATTATGTAGAGTCGCATACAGCTTATATAAAGGAAAGCGGTAATGTGCATTATTTAAGACTTAAAGAAGAAGTACTTTATGATAGTTCAACCTCCAACAAATAATTATGTTAAGCTTTTTTTATTTTACTAAAATGTAAATTAAATGTTCTACTTTTGTTTAGGCTGTTGACAATAATGGCTGAATAATGTGGTTTAAGAAAATATAATAATAATAATAATAATAATAATAATAATAATTATAATTATAATAATAAATAATAATAATAAAATAACAAAATAATAATAATTATTATTTTATTAGAAAACATTATATTTATAATGTTAATAATAATTATTATAATAATAATGATAATAATGATAATAATAATAATAATAATAATAATTATTATTATTATTATTGTTGTAGTAGTAGTAGTAGTAGTAGTAGTATTTATTAAAATAAATTAAAGTAAATTATGATTACAAACTTTTAAACAGTAAAACCATCTGTCATATTTTAGGACATTGTACTATTATTATTACTATTATTATTTTTGTTGTTGTTTTTTGTTATGAGTATTATTATTATTATTGTGATATTATGAATATTATTATTATTATTATTATTATTAAAAGAAATAATGATTACAGACTTTTGAATAGTAAAACATATTTAGGATATTTTATTATTATTATTATTATTATTATCAATTTTATTACGGATAATAATAATAATAATAATTATTATTATTATCATTATTATTATTATTTTGAACAACAACAACAATAATAATAATAATAATAATAATAATAAAAAGGTCACTCGGTCGCTGGTTCGAGCCTCGGCTCAGTTGGCATTTCTGTGTGGAGTTTGCATGTTCTCCTTGCGTTCATGTTGGTTTCCTCCGGGTGCTCCGGTTTCCCCCACAGTCCAAAGACATGCGGTACAGGTGAATTGGTTAGGCTAAAATTGTCCGTAGTGTATGAGTGTGTGTGTGTAAATGTTTCCCAGAGATAAGTTGCGATGGAAGGGCATCGATGCATAAAAACTTGCTGGATAAGTTGGCGGTTCATTCCGCTGTGGCAACCTCGGAATAATAAAGGGACTAAGCCAACAAAAAAATTAATGAATAATAATAATAATATTAATAATAATAATAATAATAATAATAAATATCCTAAAGTATGAAACATGGTTTTACTATTTAAAAGTTTGTGATCATTATTTAATTTTAATTAAATAATAATAATAATAATAATAATAGTAATAATAATAATATCAATACTAATAATTTCATACATTTTTTTAATTTTTAATAAGAGTAATAAATACTTTATTCAGTTGGAATGCATTAATAAGTTAACACAAATGCCTTCATAAATTTAAAAATTTTTTTAATATAAATATTTATCACTAGATCAGGATATAAAACACCTAAAAAACCTTTTGACACTGACGAGTGAAGTAATTTTTACTCTATTGACAAACAGATCAATAAACATGCGTTAATCATCATGTTCACAGATGTCTTTATAATCAACCAGTGCTCATCTTAAGCACATTCTGTTATCCACAATAATTAAACACAAGGAGATTATAAACCGACTCTCTGGGTTCCTCAAGAGACTCATTTGCTTTTAAGCAGAACGCCACTGCCTTTTGAAGCTTGTTTATTAGTAAATGATTGTCATACCGAATAGATTTTTTTCAGAAAATCAGCCAAATGCCTCAGTACAACTCAGGCAAAAAATAACCCCTCAGAAATTGAATTTATTTAAATCTTTTAATACAGAATAGCATTTGGATACCAAAAATATCAGAATCTAGATGCAAACAGAATCAAGCAACCTAAATGAAAAAAATGACAGCACAGACGTTGCAAGCAGAACCTTTTAAACATATATTTGTAAATATGATAAGCAAAATATCTGAACCCAAATTATTACACCAAGCACCGTTACGAAATGTTAACCATATCATTAATTAATTAGTTTAGTTAAGCAACATCAGAGTGTAACATGTCAACATAAATGCTGCGCTTGACCCAAAACAAATGCAAATGTGATACTGATTTATACAATAATTAGTAAAAATAATTAGTAAATATATGTTGCTTTATTTTTTTAGTAAATTGTCTGCTTTTGCTTAATTTTGCAAACAGACAAAAAATAATAATAAAAAAATCTGCCAAAAAAGTTTTCAATCAACATATGAATCTGTGTTTTGAACAATGATTCAAATGTTCTTCAAATAAAAGATCTTTTCATTGCTGAATGAATCAGTCATTTGAGCGAATGGAATAAATAAATAACCCTGTATCTCGCTTATTAGACACTTAATGTAATAAAAACATTTCATTGTCACACAAAAATGTTTCATTAGTTAATGTATTTACTAACATGAACTAATTACTAACAATACTCATACAGAATTTATGAAGTTCAACATTTAATAATGTATTGCCTGCTACTAATTTCAAGCCTGTTAACATTAGTTAATGCACTAGTTAATGAGTGAACATGAACTAACAACGAACAACTTTATTTTCCGTTAACTAACATGAATAAATACTGTAACAAATGTAGTGTTCATTGATTGCTCATGTTAGTAAATGCATTAACTAACATTAACTATTACAACCTTACTGTATAGTGTTATCAATTTTATTTTAAAGGAATAAAAATGAATAAATACATACATAAATTAAATTGATATTAATTCATAAATAAAATCTACGCATCAGTGTGTTGCTTCAAACCTGTAAGAATAGTCATTGTAGCCTTAAAATGTATGTATGGTTTTGAATGACTTCTTTGAAGGTATTATAAATGCAATACATGTAATCTCTTTATCATAGATAGAGTGAACAGAAGCAAAAGTTGGGATTGATTCAGCAGATCTGCGGGATTCATTGAGCGTAAACCGTGCATAAATGTAGAAATGCAGCAGCTCCTTAAAGGACAGTGTGCTTTTCTCTAAGTGCATATGGCCTCAGGGTCACATGAAACAAATTACAGGTTACTTTAGCTGTGACACTTTAAGAGGGCTTTTACACAGTCCAACTACTCTGTCGTGATCTCGCTCATTGCTCACTTCATTCTTTCTGGATGCAAAAGTCTTTTATTTTAAGCACTCAGTTTGTCTTTTAACTGCAAGACTGTTTCAGATTTTTATATTAGGTCAGTTTAGTTTAGTGACTAATATGAATGCATATTGGTCTTCTCTATTTACTTCTGATAACCGTGAGATATTCTTGATATCAAAGTAAAGGAGTAGTCGAATGTCAAAAACACACTTAAGTTAAGTTGTGTAGAATTAAGCAGATTTAAAACCGAATGTAACCAGAGATGGCTGTGTGTGGACTTTATTTATGACTGTTTATGCTTAAATGCTTAAGGGATACAACTATCCCCAGAGATATTATTACAAGTTTAATTTAAAAAGCTAAAATTATAATTAATATAATATAATTATTATTATTATTATAAAGTATTATTATTATTTTTTATTATTATTATTTTTTATTATTATTATTATTATTATTATTATTATTATTATTATTATTATTATTATCATTCATTCATTCATTTTCTTGTTGGCTTAGTCCCTTTATTAATCTGGGGTCACCACAGCGGAATACTATAATAAAATGATAGTAATAATAAAAAAACAAAGGCAATCAATTTTATTATTTTTAATACAATATTTTACTTTTTTTTTTTTTTTTTGCATTTATGTTACAACCAAATTATTATTATGATGATGCAACCTTATGAAAATACGGGGGCATACTAAGTTTGTTTGATTTTAATAAAAATAAATTAAAATATTATTAATAAACAAAATACAAAGTGAATTATAAAATAAATGAAGGATACATGAATGTAAAAAGTTCTTGCAAAGAACACAAAATATTATTAATATTATTATTTTTTATTATTATTATTATCCTCATCATCATTATTGTTACTGTGTATAGACAAATCTAACATAATAAAGATGCTAGTAATAATAAAAAACAAAGGCAATGATTTGTATACTTTTAAATAGAATATTTAGCTTTATTTTTGCATCTGTGTAATTCCAAAAATGTCAAAACTAAATTATTATTATTATTATTATTATTATATATATTTTTATTATTATTATGCAACCTTATGAAAATATTGGGACATACAAAGTTTATTTGATTATAATAAAAATATATTAAAATAAAATATATTCATATTAATACTATTATTATTAATAAAAATACTAAATGAATGATAAATTAATGTAAAACGTTCTTGCAAAGAATACAAAATTATAATAATAATAATAATTATTATTATTATTGTTGTTGTTGTTGTTGTTTTTATTATTATTATTATTACTGTAAATAGACCAATCTAACCAATCTTTTTTTAATACAACATTTAGCTTGTTTTTTTGTATTTAAGTAATTAAAAAAATGTTAATCAAAACTAAATTATTATTATTATTATTATTATTATTATTATTAATATTATTATTCACCCTTGAAAAAATATGAAGAAATTCCAAGTTTGTTTATTTTTAAGAATAATTACAACAACAACAACAACAACAACAACAACAATAATAATAATAATAATAATGGGGTGGTGCGGTTGGTAACGATGTCGCATCACAGCAAGAATGTCACTGGGTCAGTTAGCATTTCTGTGTGGAATTTGCATGTTCTCCCCGTGTTCGCGTGGGTTTCCTCTGAGTGCTGCGGTTTCCCCCACAAATCTAAAGGCATGTGGTATAGGTGAATTGGGTTAGCTAAATAATCCATATGTATGTGAATGAGAGTTTTTGATTGCAGCTGGAAGGGCATCTGCTGCATAAAACAAATGCTGGATAAGTTGGCGGTTCATTCCGCTGTGGCAACCCCTGATTAATAAAGGGACTAAGCCAAAAGAAATTTAATGAATTAATGAATCATAATAATATGTATGTTTAGGGTTAGTCTATACGGTTTACAAATTTGCTTTATATAACAACTGCTAAAGTTCATGGCATTCCTGTTTGCATACAGTAAACAAGAGTCTCTCTCTCTCCCTGAGTGTGTAGATGTGTGCAGCCACCAGGCCTTTAAAACACAACAGATCAATGTGGGAGTCTTTAATAGGCACGTTGTGGCCCCTGCACAAGGCTAAAAACACTGTTGACTTCAGAATCTCATCTAGACAGATAAATAGCCAGCAATCCTCTAAAGAGCGTCTAACGATGCAGCTCTGCCATAAAAACACAAACACATCACACATCAGTCGTCACAGTCGCCCCCCAAACCATAAAACAACCTGATTTATTTGCTCCAGTGCTTATTTTAAGGATCAACTCCACTTCATTTGAGGTGTTTGTCAGAGAAGAAGCTTAAGAATTATCTGAAGTAGCCTGAGAGTTTATGGCACTGAATGCTAAACTGACCAGTGAAGCGAAAGGAAGACACTCGGGGCGTTTCTGGAACATTCCTGTGACTCATTACGATATTTTTTAATGAAAACTAACCCAATGTAGGACAACAAGAGCACTTGATGCCCAGAGCAAGAGCGTGACAACTCTCCGTGTGACAGTGGAAACATTTTTTATTTTATTTTTTTAACTTCAGTGAATGTTTGGCTAGGTGAGAGCCAACAATCAGGTTCAATTTCCTAGCAAAACTAAACTCGCTGAGGGAAAGAATGGTTTCCCTGAATACATTACGTGCAGTGGAATCTCATTGTGTATTCTCACTAGAGGGTTTTGTCTTGCCTACCTTTTGAATAAATCTGTAAACAAGACGGCTGAGTAAACAGAAAGTGCATGTAGTCTATAGAGATGCCTAAATATAAACCATTTATTATGCGCTTTGGATAGGAGTAGATGATGCGTTACGGATAAAGGGCAGCTATTCGGAGATAATTCTTAAACAGAGCTAATTAAATCTGGGTATTTGGTAGATATGCCAGTAGAATAGAAGACAAGAGATGTGTCTTACATAAGTGGTGTTTACCTGTGCACAACAACATGATGCTAGAACTGCTGTTAAGAAATAACCACATCAGATATTGAGACTATGGGCCTTCTCATAGCCCTGGGGCAATGCTGCGCAAGGCACGACGCAATTGTTGTTTGCTAGTTTCAGCTCGGCGCAAGAGTCGTTTTGACGTTTTGCAGCTCACTGTTTAAATAGCAAATGCATTTGCGCTTATGTGTGCGCCCATAGGCGTTCTGGTCTGATGTTGAGGCGCATTGCTATTTTGAGGAATTAAAATAGACTGCACAATAGACCAGATCAAAGCAGGTCTAAAGTCCAGCGCAGAGTGCGTTAGTTGTGCGCCTTGCTTAAACATTGCTTAATACACACAGCAAAACAAATATCTTTACAAATGAAAAAGAAATAATGGATTAAAATATTACAAAAAATATTATTTTCTAGCTTACATAAATATAAAAACCACCGCCTACATGCCTTCTTCATCTCGGGGGTCTTTTTTAGTTTATTCATGACAATTTGCTTTTGTATAATGTTATTAATATTAGCAGTATTATTTATTATATGCATATTTATATTTATATTATTGAAAACAAGCTTAGATTTGCCCACCTGTCAGGTTTTAGATCAAATGGGGCACAGCATGTGTATTAGTATATAAGTCAGTTTTTTGACCACACTTCGTTATTCTTGTTCATTTATTCGTTTTCTGGAAATTGGAACTGAATTTAGAAATAGTTTTGAAACAAATCTTCCTGATTAATAAACTAAATGAATTATATATAGGCTAATGGATGTCTGCACGTACAACACGTTTCCTTATCCAAGAGAGTGAAAGTGAAAGTAAAAAATGAGGAGGCTCATCTCTCATTCTCGCGCTGTAGATGCGCTGTTGAACTGTTTTCTCTCTAGTGAAGCGTTTAGTTTTTCCACCTACAAAGTCCGCCATGTAAATAGCTAATGTGCCATGGCGTGACGCAACTGACTCTTAAAGGGAATGGGAGATAAGACTCCAATTGGTCAAAACACACCTATAACTCATTAAGAGAATAAGTTCAACCATGTTAGACCGTGCTCCACAGCGCAAAGCAGATTTTTCCATCCTTAAAATAGCAAAAGTGGATTCGGACACCCTTAATGCGTTGTGCACTTTGGACTTTGCACCTCGATCGTCAAAATAGAGCCTTATGAGCGCTAAAATTATTGTCAAAAAAAATAATTATTGTCATTAACTGGAATGCAAATTTTTAATAGGCAATAAATGAAAAACTAAAACTAAATGAAACTATCAACAGTCGCTGAAAAAAAAAATATTTGTCTTAAATAATATAATAATTAGAAAATATTTGGAATGAATAAGCACTCATTCTTTGGTGGAAAATCTAACCTGTGACCTGTAGATGGCGCTTTTAAAGCCAAACACATATGTTTCTGTCCAAAGATGCGACTTAGACTTCTATGCAAAAGTGGCATATTGCATAAAACATTTGCAAATGAAGCACAGATTTCCATCCTGTGAGTTAAAGAGATTTCAGATGTTGTGCAATGTGCTTTGCCCATTAATGCTGTTCCTTTTTTGTTATCATATAATTTGTTAAAACTAAATCAGTGCTTAAACTTTTCTTGATTGGCCAAAACAAATTTCATCTAGGCATGTTTAACTAATAAATATTAACGCACAATATATAACAACACACACCTCCTATTAGTGCCGACATACAGCTACATTGCACTACCACTCATGTGATATTGCTTATATATATATTTCAATATGAGAGACTATCAAGGGAAAAAATAGCTTAAGGGGGCTAATCATTTTCATCTTAATATGGTTTTTGAAAAAAAAAGTATCTGCTTTTATTCTAGCCGAAATAAATAAATAAGACTTTCTCCAGAGGAAAAAATTATATTAGACATACTGTGAAACTTTTCCCTGTTCTGTTAAGCATCGCTTGGTATTTGTGAAACATTTGAAGTATAGTAACTATACTTATATATGTTATATATGTTTTGAGGTAATTAATTTTACATGATCTGACATTATTGATTGGATTTCAGAAATATTGTACCTAAATTTGCATAACTATGAAAGGTGATTGGATCCAAAAGTCTTTAGTCCTGTCTTCTGTCTCTCTGGACCATGGTGCTACAGAAATATGAGCACAACACTGGACATAAGAGCAATTTTTTTAAATTGATACATAACTAACTTACTGGAGTGGTACTCTAACTATACATATTGTAGTTGACTATACACATAACCTAAGACAGACTGTAGAAATACTTCATGTAATACTGTACAATACTGTACAAAACACAACAAGGTGTTTGTAGTTAAAAAGCAAATAATGCAATAGGATTTGTTGTGCATTCACAAGTAAACTTTTTTTTTCTCGTTGAGTCCTTGTAACAGAGAGAAGAATGTTTCTACAGATGGTTTGTAGATCCCACTCATCTATGTGAAGGACATTCAGAATTGCTCAGTGTTACCTGAAGCACATTAAAATGAACACATAGTTTGAACAGACCAACATGCTCAACAGCCAATGCAATTGCTATTATTGAGACTACATTTACATATGCATTTGGATCATATATTTAAGGCAAGGCAAGTTTATTTATATAGCACATTTCATACATAGTGGCAATTCAAAGTGCTTTACATAAACAAGAATAAGAAAGGACAAGTACAAGAAAATACAACAAATAATAAAAATGATTAAAAACAGATGAAACTGTGTTAAAACAGGTTATAAAAGAATGAAAAAGAAAAGAAAGACACAATAGTGTGATCTGTCGGACACAGCACAGTGCTCATGTAGTAAAGGCACAGCTAAACAGATGTGTTTTCAGTCTTGATTTGAACGTGCCTAATGTTGGAGCACATCTGATCATTTCTGGAAGCTGATTCCAGCAGTGAGGGGTGTGGTAGCTGAAAGCTGATTCACCCTGCTTTGACTGAACTCTTGGAGTTTCTAGTTTATATGATCCTAATAATCTGAGTGATCTGTTAGGTTTGTATTCAGTTAGCATATCTGTAATGTATTGAGGTCCTAGGCTATTTAGTGATTTATAGACAAGTAATAATACTTTAAAATCTATTCTGAATGTAACTGGGAGCCACTGTAAAGACCTGAGAACAGGTGTGATGTGCTCTGATTTTCTGGTCATAATCCTGACTGCAGTGTCATGTTTATTCAAGAGGATGTTATTGGGGTATAAATGGATCTACTTTGGCTCATATGTCTTACTGGCTTCAAGCTTTGTTTAAAAACTTTTGGCCCCTATCACTTTCCATTCTCATCACAATTCAACACACGCTCAAAGTATACTTTAGTTTTTACAATTATGCAAGGGCCTGTGAACCGTACACAAGGCACGGATATCAACATCGGAACACACACAGGATTTTTGTAACTACACAATTCTCCCAAATGTGATTGACACATTTTTTACACACGTTTTTCAACAATGAACCAGTGCTTTGTTTCACGGTCATAAAAAGGAATGATTAAATTAAACGAAGTACAAAGACAAACTACTGAAGACAACAAAACAACAGGCAGTTGCATTAAAATGCACTTCATCTTCAAGCAAGGCAGCTTTATCACTCACAACTTTCAGAGGGAAAATACTAGGAATTTCCACCAAAAACAAAACTTTAAGTTTCAAACTCGATTCCCGGAGGGCCGCAGCTCTGAACAGTTTTGCTCCAACCTTAATCAAACACTTCAGCAAAAATCAATTAGCTGATCCAACTAATCAAGGTGTTCAAGACTACTAGAGACATTTAAGCAGGTGTGAGTTGAGGGTGGTTGGAGCTAAACTGTGCAGAGCTGTACCCCCCCCCCCCCCTACCCCCCCCCCCAACCCCCCCCCCCCCCCCCCCCCCCCCAAGGAATTGAGTTTGACACCTTTGTCCAAAACCAATAAGAGATCCCAAAAAAAAGAACATTCCAGAAACAATCCATTGACCTGGAGGGAATGTTCTATTAACATTAGTACAACTTCCCTGTCCAAGCTGGGATGGTATACAGGTTTACAACTAAATATATTTTGTAAAAAGTATTGCACACTAAAACGATAAATATGGCAAAATAAGCTCAACATGATTAAATCAGTGTTTTTGTTGCATGTTCTGCTTTAAATACTGCTTTTAGCAAATAAAAAAATGATTATACTCATTTAGCCGAGTTAAAATGTTTTATTAAGCAATTCAGAGGCAGGAGCACAGTTAGAGACACGGGTTTCCCCGATCTCCATTCAGTCACACAGTGTTCCCATTGTTATTAATAAATGAATTGCGCAACTAACCAATCAGAATCAAGTATCACAGAAAGCCGCGTAACAAATACTTTAACTTCAGCGTCTTTATTCAGTCTTACATGTTTTCGTCTCTGTCCAGGGTGCTGAATAAAACATCAGTCTGTATCACTCACTCTTTCTTACCGCAGATTCCTTAGCTTTGACCACAAGATATTCTTTTGGCGGATTTAAATGGGAAAACCCCGTGTCACGTCGACGAAATCTTGTCTTGAAACACCGTGTGCGAACTGGATTCCCTGAACGCGTCCATAGGAATTGTCGTGATTTCGTACAGCAGGTGTCAAAATAACTTCATACAAGCCGTGCGCATAAACGGAGCCGCTTTTCATCTCGCTTGAAGCTCATATGAAGGTTAGTGGATCTTACCTCTGTCCCCATGATGCCTGAGACGGTGAAGGATCTGTCCCGGTGCTGAAATCCTCTCCACTCGCGGGACAGAGAACGGACGGTGAGATGAAGGCGCTGGAGAGGGTGGAGCAGCATCCGACTCCCGCTGACGGAGGAGGAGTGACTACAACAGTTGTGCTTCACTTCAGGATTGTACATGCATCTTCTGAGAAAGGGGGAGCAGGAGCACCTGATTAACACTTAAACAACGAGGTTAAAAAGTGTCTCGTGAGTCGTGAAAGAATATCTCGTCAATAACTATTTAAATGAGTGTCTCGTCAATAACTATACTTTCAAAGACTTTTTAAAACACATTCCTAAACATAACTAACTGACTAATTTCTAATAACTGATTTCTTTTATCTTTGCAATGATGACAATAAATAATATTTTACTAGATATTTTTCAGGATACTAGTTTTTAGCTTGAAGTGCAATTTATATATTCATTCATTCATTTTCTTTTTGGCTTATTCCCTGTATTAATCTGGGGTCGCCACAGTGGAATGAACCGCCAACTTATCCAGCATATGTTTTACGCAGCGGATGCTCTTCCAGCTGCAACCCATCAGTGGGAAACATCCATACACACTCATTCACACACATACACTATGGACAGTTTAGCATACCCAATTCCCCTAAAGTGCATGTCACCCGGAGGAATCCCATGCAAACACAGAGAGAACATGCAAACTCCACACAGAAATGCCAACTGACCCAGTGGGGGCTCAAACCAGCAATCTTCTTGCTGTGAGTCGATTTTGCTACTGACTGCACCCTAATTTAATGACTTAACCTGGTTAATTAGGTTTACTAGGCAAGTTGGGGTAATTAGGCAAGTGATTGTATACACTCTATAACACATGGAGTTTTTTATTTAACCCAATGATTGAGTTAAAAATATCTGGTGATCTGTTGGATATTTTTTAACTTTGATTGGGTTAGTTATTGATAACTCAACTAGTTGGGTTAAATATTTTGTGCTTTTTTGGATTATTTTTTTTACCTTTATTAGGTTATTTATTTAATAACGGGTCACACTTTACAATAAGGTTCATTAGTTAATGTTAATTAATGCATTTACTAACATGAACAAACAATGAACAATACATTTACTACTGTATTTGTTCATGTTAGTTAACGTTAGTTAATGAAAATACAGCAGTTCATTGTTATAGTTTGTTAACTCATGGAGCATTAACTAATGTTAACAAGCATGGACTTGGATGTTATTAATGCATTAGTAAATGTTCAATTATGAGTAATAAATGCTGTACATGTGTTGTTCATGATTAGTTAAATGCATTAACTAATGAACCTTACTGTAAAGTGTTACCCACTAACTTAACCAGCAGTCAACTTATTTAAATGACACAGAACAGCTGTATTAATCTTAAATTCAATTCAATTCAATTCAATTTATGTTTATTTTAATAGCGCCTTTTACAATGTAGATTGTGTCAAAGCAGCTTAACATAGTTCTAGTATGTCCAGATTTCAGATTGTCCAGATTTTAATATGCTTACATAATGTTGTTTTTTTTTTGCATTATAAAGTTTATTTAAGCTCTAACGCAATGGTTTGTTCTTTAGACAATTGAAAAAATATTGCTTAAGAGTGCTATTAATGCTGACCTTTACATTTTTTTTTTATAAAAACTGCTTTTTGTTTTAGCCAAAATAAAACCAATAAGACTTTCTTCAGAAGAAAAAATATAGGAAAAACTGTGAAAAATCCCTTGCTCTGTTAATCATAATTTCATAAATATTTGAAAAAGAGCAACATTAATTCACAGGAGGGCTAATTATTTTGACTTCAACTGTAAATACAATATGAGTTGAGAAATTTGCCAGTGATATAACATCAAATTGCATGTATTAAATTGGAACAAAATCAAATTATGACAGAATCCTCTTGAATTTCTTAAAAGATAGAGAAAAGATAAATAAAGAAAATATACATACTTTTATATTTTAGGTAACGCATCTCAGATGAATAGTATAAATGTATATATTAACAAAACTTAATTATTAACACTGGATGAAACCAAAATCAAACACTTAATTTATTTATCATTTTACATATCTTAGTTACTTTATAAAAGAGAAAAATACTGTAAAAATACTGACAATAAAAATCAGCACGGTTCTTTATTAAACAACCCAAGCTCATTCTGAAAACGTATCGATATATACATTTCTGGAGAGCGCCAAATACCTCCCAGGAGCTACATTTTTTTTTTTTTTGCAGTTTTTGTTTTCGGGAATCCACCAGAGGCTGCTGTGTGTGCTTTTTGAGATCTCAAATTTCTCACGAGTGCCTGCTGTTTTTGTATAAATCCACTGGAGGCAGCTGCCGACTGACCCACCCTCCTCCTTCCCTAAACCCAACCAATAATGTTTTCAAATGCACCGATTGACCCGCCCACCCACTTCCCTAACCCAACCGATTCCCTAACCTAACCCAACCAAAAAAAGCGTTTTACTATGTTTTCAGATTATACTACATTCTCACCCTGTTATTTACTCGTGTATTTTATTTTTGGCTTCGTTTTTTGTCTTACCTGCTTTCTGGAACCGTTCTTTGCAGGACTCGAGCCCAGTTGTCGTGGTGAACTCCTCCATGCGTCTCAAGTCTGCCGAAGTACATGGCGTGCTCCTGGATAAACTGATAACAGCGGGAAAGCCATCCATAGGGAGGTAAGCGATTAGCTGGTGAGCGCGAAAAGGAATGGCCTCATATCACCCCGTAGCATTCATTTTAAAAATGAAATGCAGCCATACGTACTTCTGGCGACATAATTTGCGATCTCCAGAAATGTATATAGGGCTACGTTATCAGAATGAGCCTATACTGTTATTAAATGTTAAATGCATTGCAATTCAAATCTTAAGATTACAGATAGATTTGACAAGACTCTAAAGATATGTACTGGAATTGAAAACTTGAATATTTAGTGTTCAGGAAAATATAAATTAATAAATGATATGTTGCCTATTTTCTTTCCTCCAGTCTCCATTATCATTATAAAATGCAGAAATCCCCATATCAACCACTGCTTAAGACTTTTTTTTTTTTTGTAGTCTTGTCTTACAGTGTAAGTGTGCATCAACGCTGACACATCGAAACAACTTGAAAGAGTAAATATGCATGTTTTCCATAGTAAGTTTCTGCAGTTACCCCCTGGCAGAATTTACAGACTTTTGCAGTCCAGTGGAAGTGTCCATTCCTAAAGCACAGTATGGTGGTGCTTAGTGATGGTGTGCATATTCAATTGGATGTAAATCTGCGTCTGATGTAAATCCTATACTTTAAATCTATTAAACACATAACATTTAATATTCCATCTGAAAACGAATGATGACAGATTTATGTTGTGCTGGGCTCTTTCCTGGGTCTGTTTGTTGCAAAAATATCTTCCTCTGGCGATCACTGCGGTGGCTCAGCCTGAGTCATACATGCATGAAACAGACTGCATAATTCACAGGAAAGCCAAAGACTCTTAAAAATTTATTGATTGCGATGCTGATGTTTGGACGCTTCGATGCATAGACTACTGAGGAGTCATGTTTTAAGCACGAGCATGCCTAATAAAAACAAAGTGCTTGCATTTTACAGTAAAGGACTTTAAATCAAGAAAAGGTCATTCATGTGTGGACATGCGGATGAACAAAATATTGTGTCTCGGAGGACAACAGCGCTACATAATCATAAATGGCCTGCTTCCACTAAGTGGTACAGTACGGTACAAGTCAGTACGGGTCACCTTTATTAGGCTTGTGTTTCCACTGCCAAAAGGTAACCATTTAGTGGGCGTGGTGTACAACAAAAAGTTTCAGTTGATGGAAATGTCAAAGTAAAGCTGTACAGGTGCAAATGATATGAGAAGCACTTCTCACAAAAACAGATGCTTTATACTTGTGTATAAATGGTCATTACTAACTTTTCTATGAACATAATTTGATTATAACTGCAGATCAATGACAGCCTCAAAATAGCCTACTGTAACGTGTTTCATTATATAATATAAATAAATGAATGCAACATATATGAACACATGATATGTTACCAATTATAGAAAAACTACACACAGCATACATTTAGTCCTTATTTGGCTTCAAAAACAACATACAACATAGCCCAGAGTCAGTGCAAACCTCTCATTTCTATCTTCACCAGCACATGTATCCTCTGTTAAAAAGTAATTCAATCATTCCGAGTTCATAATAGTCTAAAAGGTGATGATAATAGTTAAACATGGCAGTTTCTCTATGTTTTAGATTGCTGAAGGAATCATTTACTCCTTTGTTTTTTTCTGGCTTCTTTTTTGTTTTTTCACGTGTCATTCTCATGTTTGTCTGTTTATGAAAGGATGGGATGTCAGAAGCACTTCAAAAATCAAGCGCTCATCAATATCATCAGCTTGAGAAATTAGTTATTTCAAATATAGGCGTGAAGTGAGTGCATGCGAGCTCTGTGGAGAAACTAAATGACCGGTTGCGATTTTAAACGACCTCTTAAAACAAAAACAGAACAATTCTTGGCCTTCAATGGAAAGGCGCGAATAAACATCATGTGACGCGATATGAGCGAATGAGGCAGCAATGTCTAAAGCCAAAAGTATACTTCTGATTTTACACAAACAATGGTTTGCATAATGCACATTTACAATGTAACACAATGTAAAATACAATGTAAGTGCAGTGTGCACTCAATTGTTATACTGTACTGAATTTTTCACAGTTGGAAAAGAAAAAAAGTACTTTTGGGCATTAGAGCTGTCTTTCTGCATGCACGTTTTGTGTCTGTTTATTTAGACAAAATGTATATAAGAGTTTAAAATAACAAGGCTGCAAAACATTAGTAAGATACACCTTACTAGTACAGGGTTGGACCACTTTTTGCTTTCAGAACTGCCTTAATCCTTCATGGCATAGAATGAACAGGATACTGGAAATATTCCTCAGAGATTTTGGTTCTTATTGACATGATAGTATCGTACAGTTGCTGCAGATTTGTCAGCTGTACATCCATGATGTGAATCTTCCATTCCTCCACATCCCAAAGGTGCTATATTGGATTGAGTTCTGGTGATTGTGGAAACCATTTGAGTACAGTGAACCAAGTCTGAGGTGATTCTCGTTTTATGAAATGGCGTGTTATCCTGCTGGAAGTAGCCATCAGAAGATGGGAACACTGTGGTTATAAAGGAATGGACATAGTCAGCAGCAATACTCAGGTAGGCTGTGGTGTTTACACAATGCTCAATTGGTACTAATCGGCCCAAAGTGTGCCAAGAAAATATCCCCAACACCATTATACCACCACCACCAGCCTAAACCATTGATACAAAGCAGAATGGATCCATGCTTTCATGTTGTGGACTCCAAATTCATCTGAATCTGCAACAGAAATCGAGACTCATCAGACCAGGCAACATTTCTCCAATTTTTAATTGTTCAATTTTGGTGACTCTGTGCAAATTGTAGCCTCAACTTCCTGTTCTTAGCTGACAGGAGTTGCACCCAGTGTGGTCTTCTGCTGCTGTAGCCCATCCACCTCAAGGTTGAACATGTTATGCATTCAGAGATGCTCTTCTGCATACCTCTGTTGTAGCGAGTGGTTATTTGAGTTACTGTTGCCTTTCTATCACCTTAAACCAGTCTGGCGATTCTCCTCTGACCTCTGGCATCATCAAGGCACTTGCGCCCACAGAACTGCCACTCATGTTAATGAGCAGTTTGACAGGTGTACAGTACCTAAAGTGTGTATTTGGCATGCAGTTGCTGGAGGATTTGAGGCACAAACTGTAAAGGCACCACCCCATTTCCAGAAGAGCATTTGCATTTAAAGAGATGGACACAAAAAGTAGAGTGTTTAATAATCTAGTTTATTATACTGTACAATGTGCTGCTGTTGGAAACACACCTTACCTAACAGTTTTGATTTGACTTGAAAATATGTTGTTCTTGAAAAAAAATCTCATTCCAAGCAGGAAGATTTGTCACTTTTGTTAGTTGGAACTCATACATAGCTAATCTGAATCACATTGGACACAGGACAATACCATCTGCTCCTTTCTCTGACTGAAGACTGTAACTGCACATTATCACCATAGAAAAGAACTTTGCCTTGCATCCAACAGCAGAACAATTTGCATTACAGGCCCACGTGGGCTGACATAATCAAAAAAGAGTATTGCCTACAGCATACAGACACACACACACTTTCACGGATTCAGGGATGACACATCTGGGAAAAGACAGAGGAAGTGTACACTAATCACAGCTTATTTGATAAGACAGCACAACGCCTTGGGGAATGTCAGATAATATAAGGTCAACCTTGAACGAAACGTGGGAAGCAAAGCTGCTTTATTTAATTAACGGGGAAAAAAAATGTCACTTATATCAACGGAGATCAGTTATTTACAGCGTTTCACATATATATGCACTTTAGATGTCACAGAAAAGAAAAGTTTTTCTGAATGAGAATAGAATGTGAAAGTATGCTGAAATAAGAGCATCTGCTTACTCTTGATACTCACTCTGAGACTGTGTGAATGAAAATCCAGAGGCAAGCCGATGAAGGGGAATCTCCCTCTTTGTTTTTCATCTAGGCCAAAAAATGTCTTGTGCAGATGCCACCATCCCTTGGCACAGAAACGTCTGTCTCACAGGAAGGAACAGGAAGAAGAAAAAAAAGAGTGTTTGATCCTGGTTATAAATAAAACATTAAAATGATGGTTTACGGGATCTTTTTATAGAGGTGTTAAAAATAAAGTGTGTAATCTCACTGTGCCTTGTTACTAACGTTGCAGAAAGGGAGCTATAAATAGAACTCCCTAAATAGATGCACACAGGCACCTTCCATGAGAGATTTCTATAGCGGACAAACTGTACTATGCAGTATAAAATGTGCCCAGAAGACGTCTTAATGCATTGGATGAATATTAAACTAGGAGAACATAAGAGGAACTTTAAATGACTGTCTGTCCATCCATCCGTCTATTATATATCCTTTCATTCGTCAATCCATACATTAATCCTGTCAATTTTTCTGTCCATCCATCCATTAATCTATCTATATTTATTTATTTCTGTTCATCCATCCATACTTCTGTTTTTCATCTGTTCATCCATCCATCCATCCATCCATCCATCCATCCATCCATCCATCCATCTATTAATCTATCCACCTTTACTTCTGTCTGTTCATCCATCCATCCATCCAGTAATCTATCCACCTTTACCTCTGTCTGTTCATCCATCCATCCATCCATCTATCCATCCATCCATCCATCCATCCATCCATCCATCCATCCATCCATCCATCCATCCATCCATCCATCCATCCGTCCATCCATTCATCCATCCATCCATCTGTCCATTCATCCATAAATACATTATTACATCCACCCACCATCCATCTATTATATATCATTTCATTCACCAATCCATCCATTAATCCTGTGAATTTTTCTGTCCATCCATCCATCCATCCATCCATCCATCCATCCATCCATCCATCCATCCATCCATCCATCCATCCATCCATCCATGTTCATACATCTGTGCATCCATCTGTTTGTCCCTCTGTCTACAGTATGTCTGTCTATCCTACTATCTAATATGAATCCCAGATTTCCACTGTGAACTCAAACTTCTGGATCTCACTGTATACTTCCTTGGAAGATGTGCTTAAGGATGACGAGTAACACCACCGTCACCAAGGAAACAGAACAAAAACAGATTCTTCTTCTTTTATATTAATCTGACCACCTGGAATGATCTTTGGATCGCACTGCAGTCTCAGTAGGATCCACAGGCACATTCAGATGGAGAAACGTGTGAGAGAAACATATTGCAACACTTCACAGGCTGTGGGACTATTGATTTTGGTGTGTGAAGAGCATTCCTAAGGTTGTTTCCATTCTCTTGGCATATTGTTTATGAAATCTGGCATTTCTTTTGGTAATATTAGACCGGTGTTGACATGTTCGGCTAGTGTTACTGTCTTGTAGTCAGTGGGACATTACATACAATGAAATTATTTCCTTACAATTTCTTGGTTTCAGTATTATGAGGCCTGAATGTTGCAGTTCTTAAAAAAGACAACAAAAATTATTTTCAAATCAAAAGAAGAACACTAATGAACCAGTTGTTGATGCCAGTTGTTATTGTAACTGAGTTTTATTTTCATATGAAGTGAACCGTGAGCATCTGTTATTTGGTAACAACAGCAGTTTTGTTATTTTCCAGACTGGAAAAACAAAACTGTAGACAACATGAAAGTGTGTGGCCAATCAGATGAAGCTGTCCAGCACATGTAGCTGTTTGGTCTTAGAAAAACCTCAGCAAAACCTCAAAATCGCCTTACCACTTTGCAAACAAATGCGTTGTCAGATTTCTCATATCCTTCCAGGCGATGCTTTCTGATTTTAATTTATTTGAGGGTTTTCTGTGTAAAATAGACAAAAAGTCTATTTAAATATTATTCATGTGTTTGTGTGTGTATGTGTATGCAATGCTTTTTGCAACCACAAATATTCCTGGCAAATCGGTTAACTTAAAAACAGGAGGAAATGGCTAATGTGATCAAAATCATGTTCTGTAACAAAAACCCAGGAAATGAGGGTTCTGAAAATGCAAAAATAAAGTATTGATGTGAAATTGTGTAACAAATACATATTTTATCACCGTTTTAAGACACAGAGGTCAAGTTAACTTTGTCACTGTTTCACCCCAGTAAACGTGTAAGGCATGTGGTATTGCTTCATGAAAGCATTTGACAATAAAATACTCACCATATCACATTTCTCTGGTTGTTAGTAGGCTTCAGAGGAATCAAATGATTAAATGTTTCTTCTTAATTCCAATGACAACATTACAGAACAGTAAAACAACACACTCTTGAAAGGAATGTGGAATGTGATTAAAGTCTTTATTTGATGGATTGTGATTTGATTACTCAAAGTCATGTCTGGCAGAAAACACTATTGCTGAAGTATCTGCATAAGATGAAGAGGAGACGTTTGGACGTTTGGCAGGATAAAACAAAAGAGATAAATGGAGCAGTAGAAAGATATTAGATGAGATATTGGACTTTTTTTTATTGCCTGTCATTGTGTCAATGCAGCTGCTGTAATCACAGACTCCAGCTTGTGGATTTCACATTCTACTATATTCCTGCCGCTTCATTTAAAAATCTAAGAAAAAGGAAAATGAGATTTAAGGAGTACCATAAAAAAACATCTTATATGCGGACATGAGTATTAAAGGCATACTTTACTGGTTCCAAACCTGCTAGACTCTACTTTCTGTACTAGTAGGTCTTGACATCCATAGATTTTTGTTTAACATTGATGTCAGTGGTTCTCAGTTTACATCATTCAATGTATCTTCTTTTGAAAAAGAATCTCCCGAAGGTTTGGAACCACTTGAGGGTGAGCAAATTTTCTTTTCTTTTTTTGTCTGAAATAATAATTCAGGAATTTTTTTCATGCTTTATTGAATGTTGGGTTCACATGACTACTTGAATATTGCACCCTTTACACAATATTAGCCACATACACTCTACTACTAATTTGGGTAGCTAGTTCACCCTTAGTAACCAAAAACCAACACAGTCTTATTGGGAAAATGTGCCCCGGTGTACATTTTTGAGAACTGAGAAAAATGTGCTCACGGGTACATATGTCTGCATTTTAAAAATGCATAAAACCAACACAATATCACAGCAATTCGTAACTTTTTAATTTAGACGCTAATTTGTATGAATTCGTACGATCTAATTTGTACAATTTACTATGATTTGCTCATCCCCAATGACGGTTGGATTAAGGGGTGGGGTTAGGTGCCACGCCTCCTTTTTTAAAATCGTACTATTTTGTATGACTGAATTTGTATTAATTCGTACTTATTAGCCACTAAACTGACAAAACGTAAAATACTAATGTTTTCTCGTGAGATCAGGCCGCTAAAACAAATGATACGGGGCGGAACAGCTGACTGCTTGCCTCTTTATGGATGGCTTTTCTGGCATGACTGGTTTGCTTGGTAATGGCGCCAGGCAGGGGAGTTGGAGCGGAGTGGACCTCTTATTGTTTTTTTTTTTATTCTTGCATAACATTTTTTGTGCTTTTGAGGTGAGATATCAATGGGTTAGGGAGGGCTGGGTGATAAAATTGGTATCGCTATACAGTTGAAGTCAGAATTAATAGTCCCCCTTAGATTTTTTTGTTTTTTTAAATACTTCCCAAATGATGTTTAACAGAGGAAGAAAATTTTCATAACATGTCTGATCATTTTTTTTTCTTCTGGAGATAGTCTTATTAGTTTTATTTCGGCTAGAATAAAAGCAGTTTTTAATTTTTAATATCCATTTTAAGGTCGAAATTATTAACCTCTATAAGCTAGATTTTTTTTATGCGATATGCAATAACTTGCCTTATTACCCTAACCTGCCTAGTTAATCTAATTAACCTAGTCAAGCCTTTAAGCTGTATAGAAGTGTCTTGAAAAATATTTATATATTTTTATATTATAAAAATATTATATTATATTTATAAAAATAGTTATATTCATAACTATTATTTACTGTCATCATGGCAAAGACAAAATAAAATATTAGAAATGAGTTATTAAAAGTATCATGTTTAAAAATGTGTTGAAAAAAATCTCTCCGTTAAACAGAAATTGGGAAAAAAAATAGAGGGCAAATAATTCAGGGGGGCTAATAATTCTGACTTTAACTGTATATTGCCCGAAAATCATTGTCAATATCGATAAAAAAAGATTCAGTATGTAGTTTCGGTATGAAGCGCTCTAGTTTTATTAAAATATGGCTGCTGAGCACGAGACTTGGAAGCGGTGCAATAAGCTTAGGGTGTTATGGTAAAACCATATGGTGGCCAATGGTGGCACATGATGCATCTTTCAGGTACACCAAGTGAAGAAACATCTTAACTTTTTAGAATGCCACGAGGGCACTACGATTTAAGTAGAACTAACCAATCAACTTCACACTTTGTATATTTCAGTAATAACGTTAGACTAATTACCTCAGACAAACACAACACATCCAAACTCTGCAGTGTTTTTTTATTTTTCTCCATAATCTCATATCTAAGCTGCAGCAATGGTTTGTCCGTATGTCATCATATGAGAAAATGGTCGCCTGGTTATAAGAGACGCCAGGAAAGTGCAAGAGCTAAAAAGCACTTAAAACAATGTATTTTTCACTTCAGGTCAGAATAACAACACTCACGAAAATGAGTGTCATATAGCAGCAGTGAGGAGATTGTAAAAGGATGTAAGGATGTCACCACAGTGGCTTTTTGGTTTCTTTTCTTGTGGATCACAGCCACTAGCTCCCCATCGGAGAGTTTTTAGGATAGGGGTTAATATAGACATTGAATTTTACAATTTGTAATGTCGCAGTAAGTATTTAAATAATGATGGTTAGTTCCTTTACTTGAAAGCTCACAATTGATGATCAGAATTTGTGTTGTTTACAGAGCTTGAGGTGTACTGTATCTTTATTATTCACACCTTAAACTTTGCTTTGATTGTTCAGTGTTTACACTTTACCATTGCAAACACTTTGTAGCATTTTAAACATCAAGTTTAAGAGTGTCTTTAACACTTATGTTTATTTTTTACAAAAAGATCAGATATTCTGTTTAAATATTTTTCTTTCAGACTAATAAAAATATTTGCTTTAGTAATGTTGGTAAATTAAAAGAAAGAGGTTGAAAAATC
Source organism: Danio rerio (assembly GCF_052040795.2). Lineage (NCBI taxonomy): Eukaryota > Metazoa > Chordata > Actinopteri > Cypriniformes > Danionidae > Danio > Danio rerio. The sequence goes on along the minus strand of NC_141033.1, from coordinate 42,628,323 downwards.
CTAATATTTCTAAATGCATTGTTAAAAGACATTCAATAATTATCGATATCGAAGGATATGAAACATATCTTGATCGATATCAGATCATGAAAATATCAACATTGTGATCATTTTTTTTCAATATTGGCCAGCCCTAGTTTTGGTGGTACAGTATGGGTATATTTTAAAGGTGGGTTAAAATAGGCTGCTCAATTTAACATGAGCACACACGGTAAAAAACAGAAATCAAAATCCACAAACAAACACATTAAAGACTAAATGAAGCAAATGCGATTTGAAGTATCTATTTTGTTTTAGTATGTTGCTGTGACGATTAATTCTATTAGACGGTGCTGTGAAAAGGGGTGGGATTAACACAGTGAAAAGTGCATTTTGACTACATCTTAAATGAAATGGAATATTAAGTAAGGGACAAGGCTTAAATAGCTATGTCATGAATATCATGGCTGAAGCAATCAAACTGATGTCACAGCATCGCCACTCCAAACATGAAAGAAAATATTCAGACTTTGATTGAAGATTACCAAAATAAGGTAATCAAGGTTTCAGTGGAATAACTTGCACAGATCAATAGTGTAACCTAAAGAATAACAAAGTGCGCTATTAAAGTAAACATTTGATTTTAAGTGGGCTTAAAGCAGAGATTTGAAAACTGATAAACTGGAGATTATTTTAAGTTGTACAGGCAAACTCGCACCGAAAAGGCTTCCTTCCCTAAATGAATTGTTAAAAGATATTTAGTAATAATTGATATCGAATGATATGAAACATATCATGAGCAGTATCAAATCGTGAAAATATCTATATCGTGAATTTTTTATTATTTTTTTTGCTATATTGCCCAGCCCTAGTTTTGGTGGTACAGTATGGGTACATTTTAAAGGTGGGTTAAAAATAGGCTGCTCAATTTCAGCCTTGAGCAACAGATTTTTATCCAATTTTTATGTTTTATTTTTAAGGATTTATATTTTTATCAAATAAATAACTATGGTAAGAAGAAACAATAAAACTTTACAAACTATACTTTTGAATCTACTGTATGTATAGACACAGTTGCTCAGCAAAAAATCAGTGTTTTTATACTGCAATATTTAGAAATTCAGAGTTCTAACTTTAAAAAGAAGCACATATTCACAATCAAAGTGTTTATAATATGTAATATCAGAGTGCTCTATGCTGTGTATTGTACATAAAGAAGAAAGTAAACATATTTCAGAATTTACTACAAAATTGTCTGTACAACCCTGTAGAGCAGTTGTACCCTGTAAAATGGAAACCATTCAATTAGAACTCTAAAGATTTGAGGGATTTTGGCAGACGTGTCAAGCATAATGCACAGCAGCTGTAAACCTATCAAAATATGCATTTAACACTGACAAGCATCTTCACAAGGAAAAATAATTCATCATTACATCTGCTATAACTGAAAAAAAATCCCTAAATGAACTGTGAATTCTTTCTGCATAGAGGAGTGCCATCGTAAAACTAAGGGTCTTTCACAGGCCCCTGCGGCCCTTTAAAAAGTGAACTCAAACTATAAATGAACTCACATGCAGTTTTTCATATCTATCCAGCCTGAGGTTTAGATCAGTTTAGATCTCTATTCGTGTGCAGACATCACATCTGAAATGTCTTTTAGTGGAGGTATTGGAAGTCAGAATTATTATAAAATTAGTTTTAAATATTATTACAATTGGGCGACGCAGTGGCGCAGTAGGTAGTGCTGTCGCCTCACAGCAAGAAGGTTGCTGGGTGGCTGGTTTGAGCCTCGGCTCAGTTGGCGTTTCTGTGTGGAGTTTGCATGTGTTCCCTGCGTTTGCGTGGGTTTCCTCCGGGTGCTCTGGTTTCCCCCACAGTCCAAAGACATGCAGTACAGGTGAATTGGGTAGGCTAAATTGTCCGTAGTGTATGAGTGTGTGTGAATGAGTGTGTGTGGATTTTTCCCAGAGATGGGAATATATCGTTTCAGCATCAATATCGCAGTGTGCGCATCTACAGTAGTCACATCACAAGATATGAAATGAGGAGTCTGAATTATAGTTGACCAGGAGCTACAGAACACTTATTTGTAAAGTCATGGTGTTTACCACAATAGAGTGAAGGTTTATAATTTGCATGTGTTTTTTAACAGCAGTGACTGAGCATTTCAAGACAGTTTAGAACATTTAGGTTTAAAAAATGATGATGTTTTGAGGTGTAACAAAGTTTTTTTGTATTTAAATTGTTTACACATAATTTATTCGATTTATGCAAATAAAAAAAGTAAATCTAGAATAATTTTTTTAGAATTAGAATTTTTATCTTGATTCTAATCCAAATATCTTCATGTCCATGCTAAAACAAGATTAATGTACTTGCCTTATTGGCAGATAATTTAGTTTTTTTCAGGGTGGAAAAATCATTTTGACTCATATTTCTTATGAAAACAAAATATTTTTCTTGTTCTAAAAAATGTTCAACCCAGGCTCATTCTAATTAAGTACCCCTACAGCATATACAGTGCTTAATTTGAGAATTGCCACGTCCTGAAACAGATCGGGGTAACGGATCTGGCATGTTACCCGAGGATGGAGAGGTGTTGCGCATGAAAGTGGAGACCGGGGGGTTTGGCAATGTGTAGTGTTGGGGAGTCACGTAAGAAGCAATGAGGGGGATCTGTAAAATGAAGTGTCGGATATGATTTCAGAGGTTCCGGATCCGGCGTGTTCGAGCAAAAATTAAACCCTGCCTATATACATTTCTGAAGAGCGCCAAATACATCCCAGGGACTATGTTTAAAAAAAAAAAAAAAAACATCAAATGGAGCTATTCAACCCATCTTGTAAAACCAGTACTACAAGCTGAAATAGCGCTCTAGGCAAACGACAGTCGTTTCCCCCTCACAGTGTTCATGCCGACCTATCGTGGATGAAAGTAAAGACCTGGCATTGGGGAGGGTGAGTTGGGGGGCAGACATGTGTTCACAGAGATCACATCACTTGAGAAATGTCTGAAAAAGAATATAAATTTATGGACAATAGTTTAGCCCTCAACTGTATATATACTGTGGGTATCACGGTGGAGCAGGGAGTAGCCCGATGGCCTCACAAAAAAAAGGTCGCTGGTTTGAGCCTATACATGCACTACATGAGCTATAGGTTGACTAAATTGACCGTAGTGTGTGTGTGTGTGAATGATTGTGTATGGATGTTTCCCAGTGGTGGGTTGTAGATGAAAGGGTATCTGCTGTGTAAAACATATGCTGGATAAGTTGGTGGTTCATTCCACTGTGGCGACCCAAGATTAATAAAGGGACTAAGCCAAAACGAAAATGAATGAATGAATATACTGTTACTAAGGATTCAGTATTAGAAACAAAAATAAAATACATGCTTCCGTAAGTAGAACTGAGCACACAATTATTGTAAATGTCACTACAAAAGCCAACACGTAAGCACACATGCTGTTTAGTGATTAAAATCATGCTAATAGCTGGAAGAACAACACTAATGTGGTGAAAGAAGTGCTGTTTTGATAAGTTTAGCTGTGCTAGGACGCTATTGTGTTTGCGGAGGGTTTTGGCAGGCCAAACTGCTTCTTGTCTGTTTCTGATTAATCCAAACCAATTACTTCAAATCTCAGACCACAATCTTCTATAGGATAGATGTTTTTAAAATAGTGCAGTTTTGTTGAGATGTGTTATATAATGAGGCATTAAAATCCATCTTTTATCCATTGCATAGAGAGTAGCATTATTCATTTAGATTAAAGCACATTTAGGGTACTTTTTATCCTCTTGTATCAGATATTCTACAGAACAATTCGGTTTGAGTATCAGGATGTTTTTTTTTATTTTTTTTTTTATTTTTTACAATAGGCAAAGCTTAGTTTTACATCAGGAAGCAACAATGTGTGGCCTAAAGTCTCTCCGTCTAGGGTGGGCATTTACACAATACTGTTTTTGCAAGAAAATGGAAAACCTTGATTCATTAATGCCATTCATTTACAGAACAGTAGTATTTTGGGGGCCTGAAAGCTCAAACATTTAAAGATTGTTTTCAAAGAAAAAGTTTTTGAAATGAAGTGCAAAAATGTGCTTATATCCAGTAAAGTACAGAGATGTGTTCAGTATAGGCATGATGTGAATACTTGACAACTAAAACAACAATGGTGGACTGCACACTGTAAAACAAAAATATGACAAACAACAAAGGTTTTAATGTTCATTCATTCATTTTCTTTTTGGCTCAGTCCCTTTATTAATCAGGAGTTGGCCTCAGTACAATGTACCGCCAACTTATCCAGCCTATGTTTTACACAGTGGTTGCTCTTCCAGCTGCAACCCATCACACTCATTCACACACATATGCTACAGTCAATTTAGCTTATCCAATTCACCTGTAGTGCATGTCTTTGAACTGTAGGGGAAACCAGAGCACCAGTAGGAAACCCACATGAACACAGGAAGAACATGCAAACTCCACACAGAAATGCCAACTGACCCTGTCGAGGCTCTAACCAGCGACCTTCTTGCTGTGAGGCGACAGCGCAACCCACAACCAGCAGGTTTTAATTTAATGTTAATTTAAGTAAATGAGGTCTCAACTACATTTTTAAAGTTATACAAAGTTTTAATTTAATATGTTTAGTCGGTTTGATTGATGTAAGGTGAAATGACTAGAAAACTAAAATAGTAAAATTAAGGCAGCAACCATTTTTTACAGTGATCATATATATGATTACGCATTGTATTTTTTTTTTTTTAAAGTAACATCATCAACTACTGGCCTGGTGTCCATAATTTGTTACATTTTTTTTTGTGAATTACTTTGTAATGGGAAAGATGTAAATGGGAATTACTTTGACATCATTTTTGTCTACAAGCTTTACTTAAAAAATGCAACAGAGACCACTTTCCTTTTCAGTACTTTGTTACTTAAAATCTCTATATCCAATCAGTAGATCGTTTTTTATCAGTAGATCGAAAGCTGTTTGCCCAGCACAAAGAAATACTGAATAAAACAGGTCTTTACCACTATATGAAGGAAAATGTTAGCATCAACTTCAGTTTTCAATAAAGTCATTAAGGTTTAGAGTGAGAGTATGAATACACATAGAGGTTTTTCCTTTGATTTTAGATTTAGAATCACCTACTGTACTGTACACAAAAATAGTTTCCAAGGTAGAGCTTTTTTGCAGCAGAGCAGAAGAAAAAACATTTTTGGTTCCTTAAGTAACATTGTGTAAAGTTATTTACTCTGCTGGTGACTTATAGGTCAAAAATGACCCAAGTATAATTTTAACAGCTAAAGAAAGTTTGGTGACTTTTCCAAAAATGAAAAAAATCTAATCATTTTGTATTTTCATGAAGGCTGTACACATTTTGGTCATACCTGTCAACATTGGGATGTGAAAATAAGGGATATGCCCACCATAATAAGGGTTACTAAATATGTTCATTTGGAGCTGTTTTATTGTAAATAAACAGTTAAATGGTCAGTAATATGTTTTACAATTATTATTAACAAAAGAAAAATAAATATATACATTAGCAGCAAATACATTAGAAAACAGTTCAGCTTAGTAAAAATAACAGCTATTATAATGAAATAGAACCAAGCTTTCATTAGCCGTTTATCCACTGTATAACACATTCTGATTAAAGAGCAATGAAAGAATCTCTTATTTATTAAGATTTTTTTTATTACGTTAAATAAGAGGTGTCACTTTAAAAATGCACACATCTAACATTATAATGAAAGCATTCGACTGCTTTCCAAACATTTTATGCTCATTTAAGACAAAATTAGTTTGGGAAAAAAAACCCACCAAGATCGACATCTTTATATTTTATTATTAATAATTATGTGTGTATGTCTGCTTAAACACGCACCCAAAGCCAGACTTTCTCTCCGCTTCAAATCGTGTGTACAGAATCCGTCTGGGAAACAGCGTCTGTTTATCACTATGGAGCGCGTCAGCTGACAGTCATGCATCATTATATGACTGTTTTGAGGATTGTATAGGATGGGCGACGGCACCTGTAATCAAAAAGAAATGGAATCGCGTCGTTTTTAATATTTATTTATAAGTGTTTTCATTCCTAAACAAAGCGAAAGCACAGAAGACTCACGTTTTAGAGCAAGTGTCGACTCCTGGTGGTTCGGCGGTATGGGTGGCTTATAGGGAGGCTCGGCTGTTCAGAGAAAGACTGAAAATACAGGAAAATACCTTTACGGGATGATAGTGGGATAGAACTGTAAAATACAGGAGAATCCCGGGAAAAACGGGAGGGTTGACAGGTATGATTTCGGTACAACGGTTGTCCTTTGGGTCAATTTTGACCATGCAGACTTCAACACCTCTCACCCCCACACGATACAAATCTTCTAATTTAACTTGTAAAAATACTGTATAGCTAAAAACTTTACACACTTCTGCAGGTACTTTAAGCATCAGAAAATGTACTCTTTACTTTAGTCAAATACGAGTGTTGCCTTCTGATTAAAAATTGAGGAAATACTCAACAGGGATGACGCAAATGAAGACATTCACAGAGATTGTGAGAAATATGAGGTTGTTTCTTCATACAAACTAGATTTGAGGATTGGAAGTAAATTGCTGTGCTTTATTTTTAGATTTAGTGAAGGTGGCTCGTTTTTGACCACAAGGACAAATGGTGTATACAGAATTCTACAACATAGGCTCATTCTGAAAATGTAGCTCTATATACATTTCTGGAAATTGCAAATGATGTAGCCAGTAGAATGTATGTCCACATTTTCGTCTTTAAAGCGAACGCTACTAGGTGGTATGACTCGTCGTAGTTTGTTGCGTACATTGGAGGGTTCAATGAAGAGTTCAGTGAAGAATGGTTCAATGGAAAAACAAAAGCCAAAACATAAAACAAACAAGTAAATAACCGGGTGAGAATGTGGTAAAATCTGAAAACGTGGTAAAAATCAGGCTGCCATGAGGGCTTATCTTGTTCTGGATTGCTTTTCAAAACACTGTTGATTGGGTTTAGGGAAGTAGGTGGGGGGGATCGAGGTAAGTCAGTCAGTTGACAGCAGCCTCTGGTGGATTTACGCGAGAACAACAGGCACGAATGGCACTCGTGAGTGAAATTTAGGATCTCAAAAAGTTTACACATCAAATTCTGACGGGTTCGCTTAAACCTTCAAAAAACGTAGCTCCTGGAACGTATTTGGTGCTCTCCAGAAATGTATATAGAGCTACGCAATCAGAATGAGCGCGAGTTGGAATTTTAGGACAAAACAAGAGCAATTTTCTTCATTGATTGACAAGACGTTATATGTGGGCAGCCAGCAGAGACTGTGAGTTAGCATTATTCAGTTATAGCAAACAAGTTTTTTGCCAAGAGTAAATCTGGAATTACTGAACTGGCTCATTTCAGGCACTTCAGAGTTCATTCCTTCTTCAGAAGACAATAAATTCATTTATCATGCACTTTGATCTTTGAAACATTGCAGAGCTTTTACATTAACAAACATCTGCATTACACACTACATGAAAGATAAATGATAAGACTTTAACAGAGAAGAACAGCTCGATTCGGTGCTCAGTTTATCTTTCATGTGTCTTAAAGGGATAGTTCATCCAAAAATAAAAACAATTCTGTCATCATTTACACCCTCTTTACTTGTTCCAAACCTTGTTGATGTTCTCTTCTATGAAACAAAAGAAGGTATTGTGAAGAAAGCTGGCAACCCTTGATTTCCATAGTAATTATTTTTCCTACTATGGATGTCTATACTAAGGGCGGCATAGTGGCTCAGTGGTTAGCACTGTCAGCTCACAGCAAAAGGTCACTGGTTCGAGTCCTGGCTGGGCCAGTTGGCATTTCTATGTGGAGTTTGGATGTTCTCTCCGTGTTCACGTGGGTTTCCTCCGCGTTCTCCGGTTAGTCCAAATATATTTGCTATAAGTGAACTGGATGAATTGGATAGATATGGGTGTTTTCCAGTACTGGGTTGTGGCTGGAAGGGCATCCGCAGCATAAAACAAATGCTGGAATATTTGGCGGTTCATTCCGCTGTGGCAACCTCTGATAAATAAGGGATTAAGCTGAAGGAAATGCATGGATGGTTTTCAGCTTTCTTCAAAATATCTTATTTTGTGTTCAACATATTAAAATTATCCTTTTTTGGGTGAACTCTCTATGGTGAGAGCTCAACTTGCTACAAAATCACATTCAAATAAGAAGACATCTCGTTTGACAGAACACATGTTGAAAATCCTCACAATGCAAACACAAATACAAAACACGCTTCAAATCCTCGAAATACATGTTCATTAAGAAACACACTACAAATCTTCACAACACATGCAAATAGCCAGGCCCACAGTAGAAATATTTCAAGGTGATGAACTGAAAAAAAGTGCCAGAGATGGCTGGGATTTGCTTATTGTGCAGTGACTATTGTTCAGTACATAAGTTGTACGTTACCCGAAAGAGACATTTTTTTTTTTTTATATTAACAACCTAATTAAATACCTCCTTTGTCTTGCATATTAATAGCCTTAATAAACTGACGATTAATTGTGAAATGTTATATAAGTTTAACAGGATTCTGCAACTTTAGACTTGTTACTTCTTGTTTCTGTGGCAGAGTCATGGTCATGTCTTGTTTTGGTGTTTTTGTGTCTCTTGTCGTTGTTCTTCTCTTTGTAGATGGATTTGCCCATGCTCTCTTGTTCTTGTGTTTGTTGTTTTGTTCGCGGCATGGTGTTTTGTTCTCAGCGCTCTAGTCTAGTTGGTTACGGTTGGCGCTGGCATGTGAGTGCACGCCAGTTGTTTTATTTATCGTGTACTTGCAATGCAATCTCACGGCAATTTATAACTTTTTGATTAAGTGGCTAATTTGTATGAATTTGTATTATCTAATTCATACAATTTAGTACGATTTGCTCATCACCCAATGACGGTTGGGGTTAGGGGCGGGATTGGGTGCCACGCCTTACATTTTCGAACGCCTAAACTTGTACGAATTAGCCACTAAACTGACAAAACGTAAAATACTTATGTTTTCTCATGAGATCAGTCTAGTACTCGTGTCTTGCATTGTCTCTGTTGCCGTTAATGGGTTTTATTGTTGGCTGCATGTTCTAGTCCTGTTTTACGTGAGCACATGGCTTGTACCATGTGCTTCTAAGTCTAGTCCCTCCCTCCTTGTCAACTCATTATTAGTTAATCCTGTTCACCTGTTTGTTTGTTAGTTTTTGCTTCTTTATAGCTCCCTTTTTTCTGCTGTCCTGTGCCATTTTGTCATCATATATATCGTATTATCTTGCATTTTCCAGCCTTGCCAGTCAAGTTTGTTTTGCCTTTTAGTTATGTTTTCCCCCCTAGGGGTTGTTTTTGTTCCAACATAGACTTATTCTGAAAACATATCTCTATATTCATTTCTGGAGATCGCAAATTATGTAGTTAGAGCTATGTATGGCTCTCATCTTTAAAACAAATGCTACAGGGCGGTGTGATGCCGTTCCTTTTCTTGCTTACCAGCTGAACGCTTACCTCCATATGGATGGCTTTTCCGCAGTTACCAGTTTGTTCAATAGCTCGACATGTACATACTTGACTACAGGGTGCTAGTCTGTTGAAGAACAGTTCCAGAAAGCAGCTAAGACAAAAATAAAAGCCAACAAATAAAATAAACACGTAAATAACAGGGTGAGAATGTGGTAAAATCTGAAAGCGTGGTAAAAATCAGGCGAGGGCTTTTCTTTTTCTGGATTGCTTTTTTAAACACTGCAGATGGATTTAGGGAAGGGGTTGGCGGGTCAAACTGTGCTTTTTAAAATACTAATGGTTGGGTTTAGGGAAAAAGGAGGGTGGGTCAGTCGATTGGTCAGTCAGTTATTCAGTCAGTCGACAGCATCCTCTGGTGGATTATGTGAGAACAGCAGGTGCACTTGATCGAGACAAATTATATATTTTATTTACCTTAAAATTATTATATTATATTTAACTAAACATTTTGAAAATCAATTGGCAATGCAATACAACTACATTTTTTTTGTTTTAATCAAACTGTTCATGTGTTGTGAGAATTTGCTGAAAGTTTTCTATTTGTGTTTGCATTGTGAGGATTTGCAATGTGTGCTGTCAAATCTATGAAGATGTTTTCTTAATATGCTAGTGATTTGCATGTGTTTTGCACACGTTGCAGCATGTTAAGCTCTCGCGGTCATCATAACTATCCCTTAATGCATCTATTAGATTGATTCTAAGGTTTGGAGGGACAGACACCTCTGGTACAGACATCTGGCCAAACTTTCATAATTATGATCTGTAAATTGGCTCACCGTGATCCTCTTAAAGCCAGGGCACGCCAGGCTCCTTTAGATGGAGAAATCATTATTTCCTCAGGAGGTCAATGTGCCAGATGCAGTTCACAGTGTAAGCTCATTGAGAACAAAAATAAATAAATAAACTTTGAGTTAAACATTCATAAATCCGTCAAAGCTGGAGAATCTACACTGAAGCATCACTGCCAACATGGTGAACAGCACAAGTGTGTGTTTGTGCAGGATAATGAGAGGGTTTTAATGCAACAGAATCAAAGCTACTAATATGAATGTAATTTAAAAATGTGCTTGATGCTCATGTTTGCCAATGAGGTTTTTAATAAAACAGAATCAAAATGAATACTAAAATAAATGAAAATCAAAAGTGTTAGATGCCCATGCTGCACTTTCCCATGCAATGACAATGATAAGACACTACAGGCTAAACATATGTCAAAGATCCATCAAATTAAATTTTATTTTGATTAAAGTGTATGTTTATGCTTAACTTAAAGAAAAGACCATCATCCAACAGCTAAGACATTTTTAGTTTTGTTTTGTAAGAAGTTTCAAATAAATTGGGGGTTTCTTAACTTTATTTTGGATATATTATTCTTTTATTCAACATATTTTTCCATCTAAAAAATAAAAAAATATAAATGCATAGAAAAGAAATGGTCCTTGATTTGGAGGTAAAAAACATTGGTGTGTTGAAATATGTTGATCTACTTTTGCATTGATTTAACGACTTGCAGATAATTGAGGAATGAAACTTCATAATGATGGTATCCAAAATGTCAAGGTTTCCCAACAAGGACTTCACAATACAAACAGTTTGAAGTAGCTCCAAGAAACAGTAGCTGCGTCCCAAATTGCATACTTATGCACTATTCTACGCCATTTTGTAGTATAAATAGTGTAAGTAGTGTGTTCACACTGAAAACTCTAAAAATAATAAGTGCACTTTAATTACCCGGATGATGCACTCATTCAGTCGCTAAAATGAAGTGTGTAATGATGGACACTTCACGCACTCAACGGAGAGGATCCAAGATGGTGTCCTGCTAAGTCTACTTGTGTAGTGCTCTGCTGACAAACTCACCTTTAACAGCTAAACAAGAAATATCTTACTTTAAAGTTACCTCTCACGACTTTAAAAATGAAGTCAGCGGCAGATAAACGGAAAGGAGGAGAAACATCGCGTGCTTCACGTATCTCTAGCCTTATAGAAGGCCACAGCTATGCTGCTCACGGAGATAGCCCTTTACTTTCACCGCTACCTGGGAGCCCAGATAAACCGCCATCAAAGAAAGGTAGAGCTGATGACGATGATTCTGTAATCTCCACGCTTTCTCAACTAATAAATAACCGATCGGATGCCCTGGAAAAAATGGTTGGGGACAATGCGTTGAAAATAGAAGGGCTAAAAAAAACTGTTGACTTTATATGTGCCGAGCTCAACGACGTTAAGGGGAAGGTTGGCCTTATTGAAGCAAGAGTGAGCTCTGAGGAAAAAAAGATGGAGTTCTGTGAGACAAGGATTGCAGATTTGGAGCGTTACTCGCGTCGTTGGAATTTGCGACTGCACGGAATACCGGAAAAAGAAGGTGAAAACATCAGAGCTGAATCTATTCGCATATGTGTTGCCACTTTTCCAGAGGGAGGTCCGTCTCTACCGGATAAAATTGACACTGTTCATCGTATCGGGAAGAGGCCAATGAACACCACTAGGCCACGGGCGGTCATCATTCAGTTCTCTTCAAGGTTAATAAGAGATGGCGTGTGGAGAGCAGCGAAATCATCAGAGTTTCTTCGTGTGAACAGTCTTCGATTTTCCGAGGATCTTACGGCTTTCGACCGAGAAAGAAGGCTCTTACTTTGGCCTGCGGTGGAAAATGCTCGTAAGCAAGGAAGGAAAGCATACTTTGTGGGCCACCGAGCATTCATTGAAGGTTCAGAAATTAACCCTTCATGATCTGAACAAATAATCAAGAGAGGTTCACATAACTAATGTTGCACTAATCAGAACACTGAAGTTAGCTGTAAATGTTCTTATATAGTTATTTTGTCAGCTATTATTTGTGCGTTTTCATCCAGTAAGCTTTAGTAAGGAACTTTTTTTTTTCTTTCTCTTCATATTAAGAGTTTTTTTTGTTTGTTCGATTTTACTCTGTCTATTTCTGTAATTTCTCTCAACGCCAGGGGACTTCGAGACGTTACTAAGCGGAAAGCTTTGTTTACATTTGCAAAATCATTTAAGACGGACTTTGTTTTTTTTCAAGAATCACATTCAATTCCTAGTGATTATGCTTTTTGGAGAAATCAGTGGTGCAATGACATTTGGTTCGCTCACGGCTCAGAACATTCAGCTGGAGTCTTAATTTTGAAAAACAATTTTGTTGGAGACGTTTTACATCACTTTTGCGATAAGAAGGGTCATTTTCTGATGTTGGTAGTTTGTATAAATAATATTGTTGTAATTTTGGTTAATATATATGGCTATAATGTAACTCGTGATAATGACTTGTTGTTTGAAACTATAGAGGACAAGATTCTCTTGTGGCTTAATACATACCCTGATGCCTTAATTTTTATAGGGGGAGACTTTAACATGGTACCTGATAACCAAATGGATAGACTACCGCCTAAACGGTCCACCTCTGTAAACACTAAACTGAAAATTTTTATGGACAAATTTAATGTTATTGATATTTGGAGAGAAATATTTCCAAACACTAAGTCTTACACTTGGAGTAACAAAAGTTGTTCTAGACAGTCTCGTATTGACTACTGGCTTGTCTCTCAATGTGTCAAGAACTTTAAAGCTACTACTAGCATTCTTCCCTCCCCTCTAACTGATCATAAGGCTATTCTTCTTCAGTCCCCTCTCTCATCAGACAATATATTCTCAGGACCCAGGGCATCTTATTGGAAGCTTAATTCCTCATTGCTTACACATGATCAAGTAAAGATTAAAATTTCATTTTTAATTAAATATTACTGGCTCAAAGCGAAAAAAGACAATAAATATGGATTGAATTGGGAACTCCTTAAACATGAAATTGGCAAATGTGCTAGGAAATTTGGGACTCAACTAGCTAAACTTAAAAAGCAAGAGGAGGAATCTATTGTTTATAAAATAATATACCTTCATAACAAAGTTCAGGATGGCCTATCAGAAGCAGAATTTCAAGAACTTTCTGAATTGCAAACTAAGTTAGACTTAATATATAAATACAGAGCAGAAGGCTCTTTTATTCGCTCAAGAAGAAGATGGCTCGAGCAGGGAGAGCAAAGTACAGCTTATTTCTTTAGGATGGAAAAAAATAATTCTTGAAATCTAACTATTAATTCCTTGAATATTGATGGAACTGAGTCTTCTGACCCTAAACAAATTGCTACCTTTTGTGCAAATTTCTACACTAATCTTTATAAATCTAAATATTGTGATGATTCTGCACAGTTGTTTTTCCAATCGTTAAAGGGAACCAAAACTTTATCTATAAATGAGACGGACACCTGTGATAGACATATAACTGCTGCTGAAATAATAGAGTCTATTGAAGCCCTTAAAAATAATAAATCTCCGGGTACTGATGGGCTGACGGCTGAATTTTATAAAATGTTTGCTCAAGATTTAGCACCTTTTTTACTTAAAATGTTTTTAGAAAGCATTGAATCTGAAGCACTTCCTTCAACATTATCTCAAGGCTTACTTACTTTAATTCCCAAACCAAAGAAAGACATTCTTTTTATAGATAACTGGCGTCCAATTTGCCTCTTAAATTGTGACTACAAAATATTAGCATTATTATTGGCCAATAGGCTTAAAAGTGTGCTAGGAACAATAATAGATGAAACACAAACAGGTTTTATCCCAAAGAGACACATTTCTAATAATATCCGTCTCGTCTTAGATTTATTAGATTATGCAGAATTAGTTAAGGAGGAAAGCTTTATTCTTTTTTTAGATTTTTATAAAGCTATTGATTCTCTTGAGCACAATTTTATTTTACAATCATTGCGCAAGTTCAACTTTGGTGATTTTTTTTGTAAGTCCATCCGCACGTTATATAAAAATGCTACCTGCTCTATTAATCTCAAATCGGGTACGTCACCTAGATTTGAGGTTTTTAGGGGAGTTCGTCAGGGCTGTCCAGTCTCTCCCTACCTATTTGTAATAGCATCTCAACTTCTTACCTCTTATTTGCTGAGCAGTAGTCTACAAGGCATTAATTTAGCTGATAAACATTTTCTCATAAGCCAATTAGCAGATGATACCACTCTTTTTCTAAAGGATGAATCACAGATTCCTCATGCTATTAAATATATTAAAATGTTTTCAAAAGCTTCAGGCTTGACTCTAAATTTAGATAAATGTGAGCTGCTTGCTATAAAGTCCTGCTCGGCCTCTATTCTTTATAATATCCCTGTTAAATCTCAAGTATGCTACTTAGGTTTAACTATTTGCAAAGATGACAATATTAGAAGTAAATTAAATTTTGACCCAGTAATTGCCAAAACAAAAAAAAAATTTAATTCTTGGCTTCAAAGGGACTTGTCTTTAAGAGGGAGGGCACTCCTTGCCAAAGCTGAAGGTATTTCAAGAGTAACATATCCTGCTCTCTCACTATTTGTGAACAAGTTTTTCTGTGTTGAGGTTGATAGAATGCTTTTTGACTTTCTTTGGAAAAACAAAAGACACTATATCAAAAAATCTGTTATTATAAACAGTTATGATTATGGGGGTCTAAACTTTCTTGATTTCTCTTCTATGAATAATACTTTCAAGATAAATTGGTTGAGGCAATTTTTGAATGATCCTGATTCCCTTTGGAATGTAATTCCCAAGTATATTTTTTTCCAAAGTTGGTGGTCTCCCTTTTTTATTAGTATGTAATTATAATATCTCCAAACTTCCTATTAAATTATCCAATTTTCATAAGCAAGTATTATTAGCATGGCATTTAATATATAAACACAACTTTAGTCCTCATAGGTATTATATCTGGAATAACCATGATATTTGTTATAAAAATAAATCTATATTCTTTCCTAATTGGTTTAGGAACAATATTTGCTTGGTTTCTCAACTTTTTAATAATAATGGTCATTTACTCTCTTATTCTGAGTTCTTAAGTAAATACTGCATTCCTATAACCCCACGAGAGTTTGCCATCGTTATGGACGCAATTCCCAGTGGCGCTATTACCCTTTTAAAAAACTCTCTTCATTCTGTTCTCCCTGTTACCTCATTAATTAATGCATGTGAAACAGTGATTGGGAAAATTTGTTTCTCGCATAACCCTTCTCTCAGAAATAGAAAGATTCGGCATCTTTTTCAGAATGAAATAACTTCTATTCCACATGTCATATTTCACTGGAGTAATTTATTTTATGACATTCCTTGGAAGATTGTGTGGTCTTTACCCAACAAATTTCTAATTACAAATAAGGTTAAAGAGGTTTCCTTCAAATTGCTACATAGAGTTTATCCAGTGAATGTTTATATTAAAAAAATGCTTCCGGAAAAGGATCCCCTTTGTTCCTTTTGCAGAATTCTAGATGAATCTGTTGATCATCTTTTTTGGGAATGTACCCATATTAAGATTTTTTGGAAAGAATTCAGTTTATTTATACGTGTATCTCTTTTATATAATTTTTCTTTGTCATACAAGGATGTTTTATTTGGTTTTTATCATGTTGATAAAGTTAAAGATAAATATTTTCTAATAAATCTGTTTATTTTACTAGCAAAATTTTTTATACATAAATGCAAATTTTTGTCTGTAAAGCCCCTTTTTCTTATTTTTTGTAAAGATTTGAAATATTATTTAAATACAATCTCTACCTCCAGCAATGTTAAAGCTTTAAAATCCGTAACACTATGTGAATCTTACAATATTCTCTCTTTTTTATAATAGATGACTGTATTGTATGTGATCTTGTAAACATCACTGTGACCTTGCTTTAAATTTAAAGTGCTTTTTGTAATTTATATTCCCCCTGGCATATTCTTTAGTTTGTCATTTTGTTTTGTTCTGTTCTCTACCCTTGTTGTTAAAGGTTTTGTACCTTTTCTGTATATTTTTGTATTCTTGTTGAACGCTTTAATAAAAAAAAAAAAAAAAAAAGACCGCACTGGTATAAAAAAAAAAAAAAAAAAAAAAACTTCACGCACTCAACGAATGCTTACGTAGCGGAAGGGGCGGAGCTATCAGACGCACATGTTGAATAACTTTATTTATTTTTGATGGTGAAAGCAAAATTCTCCTACGAGAGTGATTTTAGCGCCTCCCGATGGTGAATGCAGCAATACTCACGGCAGGTATTATCTGATAATTCGGTCGTTTATTTCACTGATTTTGCAACCGTCAAACGTCATCAGGGAAACGGTTTGAATTTCCGCTTAGTAAAAACACATTAGTGTGCCATTTGGGACGCCACTACATACATATACTATCCTGTTGAGTGTGTAAGTGCATAAGTACATAGTGCATGAGTGCATAGTGTATAGTGTGCCATTTGGGATGCAGCTAGTGCTTCCCTCTACCACATCTGAATCTCTTCTTCATTCACCCACTCACCTATTATACATTCCTGGTGTCTGATCACATTATGATGAATAATTATACCTGAAGCCATTTGTTTTTTTATTTTATTTTAAATGGTTTGGTAACGCAACATTAACCAGAAGAAGAAATGATCGCAAATGATCAATCAGGCAAATAAGACAACTGGTCACAAACAACATTCTCTGCAGATTTTATTTGACTCCTTTATGGAAAAAAAAAAAACAGCAAATGCATATTTCGTATCTTTTGGCTGCTAAATAAATAAATAAATAAATAAATAAATAAATAAATAAATAAATAAACAGATAGCTAAAATTTCATTGGAACACCTCATGATTGACAGTACTATTGGTATTTTTATGCGTTCAAAAGTACCGTCTACAGGTCTCAGGTAGCCATAATAATAATAATAATATGAATGTCACTGTTGCATGTTTCTAAAATAAAACCTGCTCAAAATGTGAGGCTGAACACAGTGCATGAACGACAGCATCGTTCATTTCCTTTCATCATATGGCAGGGCAGATGGACATGCCCTCAGGCAGACTGTGCTCATCCTGACACAACAATGGCCGCTTTCCACCATCCTGCATGACCACTCCAGCATGAGCCACAAATCCTGCTCTACAACGCAGTGTGTCGGAGCCACGGTCCATCCATGTACAGTACAGTACCCTGCTTTAATATTGTTCAATACTAACAAAGGAGGCTGTTGATTATCCTTATGATTATTAGCTCGAATATTAACAGAAAGCTGAAAATGCTTGAGATTGTTTTTGGATGAGAGCATAAACACTTAAAAAATTTTTAAAGTTTTTTTTTGACACGATGTGTCAGGGGTCAAGCCAGCAGCCTGAACACATTGCACAACATCTGAAATGCTGTTTTGGTTGTGCTAAAAACCCTCAGCCAAAGTCTGTCATCAAAGTGGTTCAATATTATTACCTTCAGGACTGTCTTGAGTGACTGTGCTTCCAAAGAGCATATCATGCCTGTACAAGCCACAGTGTGTTCAATGCATGTCTTCTGAGGCTCAAATAATTTATTCAAATTCAAATAGTTTTGACACATTATTAGCTCCATAACAGTGGCTTCTCCAACAGCATCCATTTATATTTTTCTTTTTTAATTTTTGGAAGTGATGATTTTGTTTTCTTTGACTCATTGAAAGGAAACGGTGCTTTAATCGCAAATGTTTTATGCTATATTAAAGCTTTACACATAAGTTCACAATTCACAAATTGTTAACTTAAATGTGTCAAGGTTTCCGGTCTCATTCACTTCCACAATTTTTTTTGCCATACATATACATATTCGGCTTCTTGATATTTAAAACGGTTTATTTTTTTTTCTTATTGTATTATTTTAACCCATTGTCAATTGTTATTCTTAGTCCTTTACAGGCAAATTAATCTGAAATCTTAACGCATTTACAGAAAATAGCTTACTTCTGCATTAAAAATAAGGTGGATACTTCAATTATTTTGCTTATATAAAACAACAGTGTCAATAACTGTATATAATATTTGAGTTGTTCAAAAGGATAAAAACCAAAGATATTTTTTACATCCTCTATTCTCATATTTACCAAGGTAGCCAGTATTAGCGAAGGGCACTGAATTTACGCCAGCAGTGACATAAGGACAGAATGACAGAATCCACAGAGTGACTAAATATAGGACAGAGCGAACTGCAGATCAGGCAGTGAAAACAGCGCCCTCAAGTGGACCATGATTTTTTTTTAGCAAAGCCAACAGTTGATCAAAATGTTTCAATGTGTCAAGCAAGTGTTACTTTTATTTTTCTTCTGTAGCATTAAGACCGAAAACTGCCCTGTAGAGAAATCACAGCTAACCTGAAATTGTAAAATGACTTGACAGGTAGGGACATTGCTGAGCTGGCAGAATAGCGTCCATGACTACATGTACACAACAGTTTTTTTTTTTTTTTTTTTGCCATTTCCAAAAGGCTGCCATGACAAGCTGGAATGACTAGCACTTCAGTTATAGCTGTCAGAAGGGTTGGACATTTCATGTGTAGTAAATAAAAAATGTAAAAAAAAAAAGTAAAAAAAAAAAAGAAAAACATAATTTGACCCTACAGAGGATAAAATGGTTCAGAAAGTAATAAAACAACGAGAAAAAAAAAATCTAAAAAAAAAAAAAAAAGAATGCAAGTTTGGATGAAGGATATGGAGGAATGGATGAATGTAAAAAAGATACATTTTATATCAATTAATACAATATGTAAAATAAAAAAAGTTAATAAACAAAATACAGCACTGCAGAGGATAAAGTGGTTGGAGAAAATGTATGTAAATACATATATGTAAAATGATGACAGACAAACAGACAGATAGAAATAATTAAATATATATTAATGGTGCAGTATGTAAGTTTGACACCCAGCGGTTGAACTAGTTATTGCATTCCTGGATCAAAACGCACGCAAGCGCAGGTTGTCAGCAGATTGACGACATCAACAGGTGCCTGACTATCGAGCCTAAAGTTTGATTTAAATCATGTTCTATGTAAAAGTAACGGCATGAATATAGAAGGAATATTTTCAGATTAAAATGAGTTTTTGTTGTAACCAACACTTGGAATTTATCTATTAGAAACGGCTTCTATTTCTTGCAGCTGAACGACAGGATAAACTGACAATGATCACCTCTGGTAAGCCTTTATGTGCTTTATTCAGTGTTAAATGCGAATAGTGTAAGTTTGTATTCCTTTTTCCATGATATTTATTGCCATACTACTGAAAGCAGCAGCTGATAGTTCACCTCAGATTTCAAAAATGAAATAAACCATTTGAAATTGAACTTAAGACTCAAAACAAACACATATCAGTGATTTGGCATCTACATTTATTAATGTTAAAGAGGTTTAATATGTATTAATTTGATTATAAACCTTACCATTTCATGCAGTGAGTGCATATCATGTGCTTCTGAATGGATGTATTTACATTTCTGACATTTTTCGTCTAGTGCAAACAGCCAAACTGCTTATCACTGCAAATCTCGTCATGTAGTGTGTTGTTAGGACACGCGATAACAATGTAACCTGCTCACCTAATGTTTACACTCATAATATTCATATTATTTGCTAATTAATAACCTCATGGGGAACTCTGAATCTGCACCTCATTTCAGAGTCTGCTACTGTTCACCAAAAGTCACATTTCGGTCAAGGGCTCATGCTTTTAGAGCCATTCTGAATGAATAAATGAAAATACCCAATAAATGTATTCCAACAAGGCAACCCAGGGTTCTGGATTATTAGTGGCTAAAGTGGCAGTTGGCCGGTGAAAACAACCAAAACAAAGACAAGTTCCAGCACGTAACTCAAATTTTCAAAGCAGAATATCTGACTTCAGTGTAGTTTCAGATAAACAAGAATGTTCAATAAGCATGTTTTTAAAATATTTGCAAACATGATATTTTTGTGCTTTAGAAGAGTCAAAAACTTACATACAGCACCTTTAAATTAGATCAAATGTAAGATAAAATCCAACCCTGCAGAGAATAAAGTGATTCAGAAACAAATAAAATAGTAAGAACAAGAAGTCTACAAAAATACAAATGCAACTTTGCAAAGAATAAATGAAGGAATGTAAACGAAAATAAAAAGATAATGAGTACATTTTTACATTAATCATTTAAATATGTCAAATGGAAATAAATCAATAAATAAAACACAGCACTGGAGAGATTTAAAGTGCTTGGAAAAAAATATATGGATGTACATAAAAATTTAAGAATTATAAATAAAGGAAGACAGTTAGAGAGAAACAGACAGAATTATAGTAAATAGATGTTAAATTAAGTAATAAGAGAAAATGTAAAATAAAAAAAAAAAACATTAAAAAACAACTGAAAAGTTGTATTATTTAAATATATAACTACATAGGATGAGTAACAATGCAATAAAATTAAAGATCATAAAATAACTGCAATTTGCAATCTCAAAACTAGCTCAAAGAAAACATCTAATACAGAGAACATTATTATCATGTCTGCTTTTAATTACAGTCAATAAAGATACTATTTCAATGGAAGGGAAAATAGTTTGATATATTGTTGATAACATGTACATTTTAAACTATTAGATGGTAATCCGATCTTGCCTCCGAGAGAAAACTCAAGGCAGTTTAAGACAAGCTGCAAAGTAACAAATGCTAATCTTTATCACTGCTAATGTCTAGAGTGGCCAAACTATGAATTGAGGTCTTTATGTAGTAGTAAACACCATATTTTTCCTTTGAAAACATCCAAAGTACCCTGCTTACCCGGGGCGACTAACAGACAGGCTTTTATTAATTTTAGGAAAAGTAAAACGTTAATATACCCACACCAAAGGGGGTAAAATTACACTAACATATATACAATTCATACAAACTGAATACAACTGGAAATACTTAAATGTACATAATCTTTACCAATTAGAGCTGATGTTTAAACAAACAAAATAAAATAAAATAAAACAAAATATAAAATAACCCTGTACGGATTTTGTAAATGTATAATGTAAAGTCATATCATATCATAAATATTTTTATTTAATGCCATGTCAGCAATGACTATTTTCGAGGCAAAAACATTTATTAATAAAATAAAATAAAAAAACACAAACAAGTGAATATTTAAATTAGATATGATTGTTAACGCTAAGCTATTATAAAAATTCTGCATTTTTTCCTGGTGACACTTTTTAAATTAAAAATAAGTTAATTTCATTTAAAAAGCCTTCTGCAGTCATTAAAAGCTGGACAGCCCAGTTTTACAGTAATAGGAATTTTAAGTTATTCTTGTATGTCCAATGCAACATCTGGTACAATTCACTTGATAGAAATCTTATCTTAAAATGTATTAAAAATCAGTTTGAAAAAATTTATTATTCTTCCATTTATGACATAACGTAAAATTTATTAAAGAGTCCATATTATGCATTAAAAAGGGGTCATATTTTGGTTTTGGAGGGTCTCCAACAAGTCTGATATGCATGAAAGGTTCAAAAAACACTTTCATTGTCTTCTAATATGCATTTATTTTATCTAATTATCTCAAAATCTCCCATTTGATTTGTTCAGTGATTAATTTTTTTCCAAACCCCATCCTTAGCTTGATGCTAATCTGCGCTGATTAGTCCGAAGACCCAGTTTGTTGTGACTGATCGACTGTGTTCAGTCTGAGACAGAGAGAAATGCCCACCACAGCTTATCAACAAGTAGTCAGAGTCCAGAGTGTATTTGTATGCCCAATGCAGGAGTGCATTAAAGCAAGGCAGTTTAACACCAGCATGTTCTTAACCACAAGTAAATGCAGTGACACATTCAGTATTAATCCGCACAGTGGCAAAAGCTGAACTATTTTAAAACTTGACTGCCCTATGTGTGTAGGAACACCTGATGGTGGCCATAGCAATGACAAACGGCAGTAGATCGTTAGCTCAAACCCGTTTACATCCGTAAACAAAGCGGCACACGTCACATTTTCAATGTGGTTTTAGTAACAAAACACGATTAAATACATAATTTGCAAGCTAGAGAAAACAAGGAAGCAACCATTTTAATCGCACTTACTTACACTTGTTAAATGGGGGAAGAAACTGTGTACTGTAATGTTCCTGTCAAGTTCTGACAAAGTCCCATACATCAGTAGTCTTTTCTGATCCTTCCTTTAACAAACAGCCAACGAATCGCCCGTTGTAAGCGTGTAAATTGCTGAAGCGCTCGGCAGAAAAAGGATGGGAACACAGCTCAAGGCTGGGGCTACAATACTGAGGTATTTTTGCAAAATTAAACTGGAACCACTCACTCTTCACAGCCTGATGTTTGGGTATAGAAAATTTAAGTTCAATCATTGTATTTTAAGAAGCAGTGATTTGTGATTTTTTTCTACTTTTAAAATAAGTAGTATGCGAAGATGACTTTGGCTTCCACCCCTGAGCCATGGATTTCAATTTTCAGCTGTCTACAAGTAGGGTTCCAGTGTACCAGATGAAGTGGTAACTCGTGGCTTGTTGTTCATGGCACAGGAATATGTCTGGTTGCAACTTGTGTGGCGACCTTGATGCATAAAATAATGCAGTTTAGACAGTGTCTGTTATTTTTACCGTATCAATGGATTGTAAAGTTTCTGGTATGTTGCATTGTCCTGTATGTATTTTTGGTCATTATGCAAATCAAATTCAGTGAATAGTAAGAGTTGGAATACAACCTTCTCAAACTAAATAACAACATACTGTAGGCACAATTTTGAGGTCATGTGCATTTAGAGCGGGACGCTTTGTTTCCATTTTAAAATATCCAAATGACATTTGTTCCACTGACTGATGCATCCAAACAAAAAAAGATCCACCCAGGCCTGAATACTGTTATTGAAAACATATGGCAAATACGCCATTGGAGCACTTACATCAAACAAAAAATGACACCGCTTCAGCTCCAAACCAGATGAGACAATTGTGAGTTGAAATTTTCGGTAATGAGGTACCAAGAGAACTTTGTTCTTTTGCTCTTGATTCAGATGTCATATCCATTTCATACGAAAAGGTGTAAGTCATGGTTCATTAACCCAAATCTGGACTTCACATCATGGATTCTAAACACAGGATCCTTGCGAGAGTTAAACAAGAGCCAAATCCCCTCCCTGTTCTCGGAAGCACCATTTTTTTCTCTTTTGTTTAACCTAATCAAATGCCAAATATGTTTTGCACACTTCTTTTGAACCTTTTTTTGCACAATATTTTACATTTCTTCTTCTTTCACTACACTTAATTTTTTTATTTTTTAATAGAGCTAAAAAACACAATTCTTGAGATCTTTCTGGGACAATGTAATTGTTTTATGTTCAATTCACTTAATTGTGTTGTTAAATAAATCTATTTGTGTTGGGACAATATGAATGAACTGTGCACTGTAGAAAATGCTGGGTTCCACACAATCCATTTGGGTTAGGACAACACGAAGTAATTAAGTTAACTTATTATTTTTTTACAAATTTAAGTGGATTTAACACAAAAACCTTCGAAATTGTGTTGTTTCAGCTCACTTTAAATAAGTAGTTTGAACTAACAGCAAACATATTTTTGTAGTGTGTGGAACCCTGCATTTTTAACACTGTAAATACGAAGGAACCACACTCACCGGCCACTTTATTAGGTATACCTTACTAGCACCAGGTACTGAAAATATTCCTGAGAGATTTTGGTCCATATTGACATGATAGCATTATGCAGTTGCTGCAGATTTGTCGGCTTCACATCCAAAATGCAAATCTCCCATTTCACCACATCCCAAAGGTGCTCTATTGGA
This sequence comes from Danio rerio, assembly GCF_052040795.2. NCBI lineage: Eukaryota > Metazoa > Chordata > Actinopteri > Cypriniformes > Danionidae > Danio > Danio rerio. The sequence goes on along the minus strand of NC_141033.1, from coordinate 42,604,135 downwards.
TTGGGATCTGCTGACTGTGGAGGCCATTTAAGTACGGTGAACTCATTATCATGTTCAAGAAACCAGTTCCAGATGATTTGCGCTTTATGACATGACATGGCATGTTATTCTGCTTTAAATAGCCAGTGTTTACTGTGTACACTGTGGTCATAAAGGGATGGACATGGTCAGCAACATTATTCAGGTTCGCTGTGACGTTGACACGATGCTCAATTGGTACTAATAAGCCAATTGTGTGCCAAGAAATTATCCCCCACACCATTACACTTCCACCAGCCTGCACCATTGACACAAGGCAGAAATCGAGACTCATCAGATCATGCAACGTTTTTTCCAATCTTCTATTTTCCAGTTTTGGTGAGCCTGTGCAAATTGTAGCCTCAGTTTTCTATTCTTAGCTGACAGGAGTGGCATTCGATGTGGTCTTCTGCTTCTGTAGCCCATCCATCTTAAGGTTGGACGTGTTGTGCATTCAGAGCTGCTCTTCTTTATACCTCGGTTGTAACGAGTGGTTATTTGAGTTACTGTTGCCTTTCTATCAGCTGGAACCAGTCTGGTCATTCTTCTCTGACCTCTGGCATTAGCAAGGCATTTGCACCCACAGAACTGCCGCTCACTGGATCTTTTCTCTTTTCTTGACCATTCTCTGTAAACACTAGAGATGGTTGCGCATAAAAATCCCAGTAGTTCAGCAGTTTCTGAAATACTCCACATCAACCATGCCTAACCTTAAGTCACTTAAATCACCTTTCTTCTCTATTCTGATGCTCGGTTTGATCTGCAGCAGATTGTCTTGACCATGTCTACATGCCTAAATGCACTGAGTTGCTGCCGTGTGATTGGCTGATTAGAAATTTGTGTAGTAAGCAGTTGGACAGATGTACGGTGTATGTTAACATTTGTTTTCACCAATGTAAGTGGATTGATTATAAAACAATAAGTTGACCCCACAACAATTCAACAATCGCTTTGTTTCAGCTCATTTTAAATAAGTAGTCAACAAACAGCAAACATTATTTTTTGAGTGTATTATACTTTCAAAGAATCGAATATGAGCTTCAGTGCTATAGTATATGAATGATTGGGGAGGAAGGAATGGAGCAGAAACAGCCAATATAATAATAACTCCCCCCTGCTCTGGATTAACTTGTCAGACATTCTCTTTCCTTCTCCCTCTCTCCATCTTATGAGGGATCTGCCAACCTCTCGATGCTTTGATGTCTGTTTTCCAAACTGTTAAAGCACATCCCGCCCTGCTCTGGCCCTGGTCTGCACACAACTGGCCAGAATCTGTGGGGCCTCATTATGGTTAAATGGCTGATAATCACAGCAATGTGCAAAGCAGGAAAATAACACCAAAGAAACCCTTAAGTTGGATGTCACGACTTGACTCAAAGTGAATCTGACCAACTAAAATACCAAAAAAAAAAAAAACAGATAAAAGTATGATGCTTTTCCTCTCAAATGTATTCTCTGACTAGACTTTTCTCTTTGCCAACATCTTTCCATTTGAAGGCCACACAGAAATCAATATCAGGAGTGCTCACTAATGTCTCTCCATATTGTAAAATGAGGGGAAGATCCTTTTTCTTTTTTTGCATATCTGTTAAACATCTGCTCCCGCACAGCATATTAGCCTTTTGCAGGAAATAACCACATTTTTGGATGAGAAAGCATAATAAAACGTGAAAAAAAGAAATGTTATCAGGCTGTTTTGTATTAAAACATCACTGCCAAGATTCCATAGCTGCAGGACTACCTGAGCACCTTTGTAAGGGGTTTCTTTTGCTCACTGATTTTGTGATTTACTGTAATGGAGGCAAACCTCTGGCCAGTTACACAGGATGGAAGCAAAAGGCTTCTGTGTGGAGCATGTGAGAATCACTGGAAATACTGGAAGAGAAGGACATGGAAAGATGGACCACTGTAGTATTGAAGCACTGAAGAATTAAGAGCATGTTAACGGAACGGATATTTGGGGAAAAAAAAAAAACATAAAACTTGTGGACCTAAAACAGGGAAACACTTGAAACAGAAATGAATAAAATGACTGAAACACTGCACAGAACTGGAAATGTCAAATTGCTGCACAAAATAATAAACATGCAAGCACTTTGAACATGAAAACACTGGCTAGCTGACACAATGAAACACAAACAATTAAAGCAAAAGTGACTTTTAAACCATGGCTGCTATTTCCACTAACTGAATAACTCAACACAAGGCAGATGTAGTAACTCTAGTGAAGTGTTTTTAATCCATGTGCAAATGTCACCACCATAAACTTCTTTACTTCCTACAAACTCTCTATATCAATATCTATCTATATCAATTATTCACAGCGATTCCTAGTGCCAACAATACAACATATTCCCTTGTAGTTAAGAACACTTCACCCTTAATTCCCTTTATTGTTTTTTTAACTGAATGCATTATTAATGAGTGACCCTTATTTACCTTGTATATAACATAAAAACACTTTAATACAAAACACCAACTTAAATTCCAATTATTTGCATTTGCATCTACTGTACATTGTCTTTTAGCCATCTAGGAGGGCACCTCACCCTCTGAGAATGGGGAGCATTATAACCAGTAGTCCCAGTTCACAGTTAATAGTGTGAGTTTGAATGTGATTTTACATGACGTTTATCCATACTTTATACCATATTATGTCATACTACTGAAAGCAGCTGCAGGTAGTTCACCTCAGATCTTGAAAATAAAATAAATCGTTTGAAATTGAACTTTAGAACTGCAAGCCAACACATATCAGTGATTCAGCATGTACCTTTATTCATGTTAAAGAAGGTTAATATGTATTCATTTTTTCGATTTTATTAGATTATAAACCTTACAATTTCGTTGGAGTGCAGCAAGTGCACTATTCGGTGCTTCTGAATGGATGTATTTAAACTTCTATCCTGTTTTTTATGGTGCAAACAGCCAAATTGCTTATCACTGCAAATCTCGTCAAGTGGCGTGTTGTTAGGACATGAGGTTACAAGCTAATGTTTACATTCATAATATTTATAATATTTGCTAATTAATAACCTCATGTGAAACTCTGAATCTGCGTCTCATTTTGGAGACTACTACTGTCCACTGGAGGTTGAGAGCTTTGAGAGCCTTTCTGTCTGAATGAATGAAATATGCTGTTTTCCATTAAGGCACCCTGGGGTGCTGAAATATAATAGGCTGAACTGGCATTGGGCCGGTTAAAAGAACCCAAATAAAGACAGACGTTCCAGGACGTCACACACATTTTCAAAGCAGAATATCCAACCTTAGCATAGTTTTTCAGGTAAACAAGAATGTTTACTTAGCATGTTTCTTAAATACCTGCAAACATGGTATGTTTATACTTTAGAAGAGTCAAAAACTTACATACAGCACCTTTAATGTCCTGTGTCACTCAGCTCCCCTCATTGCTTCCTCCTGTGACTGCATAATGTCATGGTGACATCAAAATCAGCTTTTTATATAATAGACTTGAACACTTTTCATTTCAAAATGCATAAAGCACTCTGGAATTCATCTTGAAGAGATTTTGCCATGGCAACAAAACATGTCATTAAGTTTCACTGTCTGACAGTCTTTGGATGACATATTTAAATCCCACTTTTTGGAGCAATTATTAAACAGAATTGCAAATCAAGTGCAGAGGCAGCCATGAGGTATAAACTGAGGTAAAGCATGAATATTATGATAGAGACTGCATGAACACTGACTCTTATGCTAGATTTCCTACTTAATGAGGGAGTCTTTCTATCACACAGAAGGATTATATAATACCCCTTGGGACATTTTAGAAGACTGACAGAATGCAGCACCATCCGATTTAATCAACGTTCCCCTTCTAGAGTGAAAAAGTGTTGTTTTTGCTTTCCAAAAAGATTATTAAAATGCTTAAGAAAATAATTCCCATTGGACAATTTTGAAGTATTATACCTGAATACTTCAAGGCATTTTGTATTCAAACAAGTTAATCGTTTCAGAACTCACCCTTCAAAATGTTGTTTTGAATGGAACAAAACAAAGCATGACAATCCAAGGCATTCTTTGTCCACTACTTTTCTTTTTCCATGTAGTTTATTAAATTTAGTACTTCAAAAAGTTAACTGTAATATATTCTTATTTCCTGTTGAATGATCCTCAAAAACTAAACCAATTATGGAAGCTTCTGCTGCAGATGCATAAAAATAAAACATTTCTAATTTCCTCATCTTCATTTTGGTAATGCAGCCTCTCGATATACTGCAACTATTTTACATATTGTTAGAAAAGTGGGTATAATAATAGTGCACTGCCATATGGTTTGTTAGCACTTCAGGGCGCCCCGAGTTTGAATCCCGGCTCGAGGACATATCCCGACCTTACCCCTTCTCTCTCTCTCCCCCACTTTGCTTTAATCTAAAATGAGCATCTTACAGCAATTCGTACCCTTTTTGTTTTAGTGACTAATTTGAATGAATTTGTACGATTTGCTCATCCCCCGGGTGACGCGGTGGTGCAGTTGGCACAGTAAGAAGGTTGATGGTTTGAACCTCGGCTTGGTCAGTTGACATTTCTGTGTGGAGTTTGCACATCCTCACTGTGTTCGCTTGGGTTTCCTCGGGGTGTCCAAAGCCCAAAGGCATGAGGTGTAGGTAAATTGGTTAGGTCCGTAGTGTATAAGTGTGTTTGGATGTTTCCCAGTGATGGATTGTGGCTGGAAGGGCATCTGTTGAGTAAAACATATGCTGGATAAATTGGCAGTTCATTCCACTGTGGCGACTCCACCCCAAATATAAATGAATGAATGAATTAATGAACTATTATTACAGGATTATTCATTCATTCATTCATTTTTTTTTTGGCTTAGTCCCTTTATTAATCTGGGGTCGCCACAGTGGAATGAACCGCCAACTTATCCAGCATATGTTTTACGCAGCTGATACCGTTCCAGCTGCAACCTATCTCTGGGAAACATCCATACACACTTATTCACACACATACATTACGGACAATTTAGCCTACCCAATTCACCTGTATTGCATGTCTTTGGATTGTGGGGGAAACCTGAGCACCTGGAGGAAACCCACTCAAAAGCAGAGAGAACATGCAAACTCCACAAAGAAACGCTTGAACCAGCGACCTTCTTCCTGTAAGGCGACAGCACTACCTACTGCACCACTGCGTCGCGTATTATTATTATTATTATTATTATTATTATTATTATTAAGTAGTAGTATTTGTTCTTTGCTTAATAAAAAACCTACTGTAAATTACAACCATTAAACTGTTTATTTGATTTGTATACGAGATTAAAATATGGGTTAGCTTAGTGGTTTTGTTTTAGAATAGAATATGTATTAATCTCAATAATATTTGTATAGAAAACATAGGCCCCATACTGTATGTGCCATTTACATGTATTTCATTTAATATGGAAAATAAGTGCATGTTCTACCAAAACTAATATTGGATTTTTTAAAAAATGTGTATGTGTGTAAAACAATATAATTTGCACAAAATTTCTCAAAAGAAGTTGTAACTCCACCCAGTTTAGATTATGGACGTTTTATGTTATAACTTACGTTGTTCAAACGATGGATCTGTGACAAAGCACTACGGTTTTGGTAAACACTTGTCACTACATCATTCTTTTCCCAAAGGATGCATCGTACTATGGTAGTTCTGCCACAAGCTAGTAATTCATAAAAACGCATACGATTTCATTACATATATGTAGGAGAAGCAAATCATACTAAAATATACAAACTTGATCATACACTTTAATACAAATTAGTCAATAATTAATAAAGTTATGGATTTACCTGAGTTTAGAATTTTTTTTCCTGTTAGCCAGCACACTTTCAGGTATTTACACCTACCTAACTTTAATTAGTTAGTTCTTGACCCGAGTGAGCTATAGACACAAATTAGGAAAGAAGACATTTTGGGCTTTAAGGTGGTAAAAGGGAAAGCATCTTGCTTAAAAATATAAAAAGCTAAACATTATAAAGTCATAAGAAAAAAAAAACTGTACTGTGTTGTATTTGTTTTTCCATATACAAACTAGGGGTGTCAAAATTAATTGTTTCTTCGGTGCACCGCGATGCAGACGAGGACAATTCAGTATCAGTTCAGTAATAATCATAACCAGTTATTATGTACTGACGTCATCTGCGCTCTGTTGCGAGGGAGGCGATCGCGAGTATTTACAACACTCCAACTACTAAAAACTGATAAACTGTGCACAATTTTACTGCGTGTGTGTTTGCTGGATCAGTCTTTCACTAACATTTACATCAGAAGGCTCTATTTCACAGCGATTAAGAGAATGAATGTAGCAATTCTTCTGGATACACGAGCACGTGCCTGCCGAGTTTTCTCGACTGTGTCTATCATGGATCAGCTGTGATCGCCGCTGCCGCCTGCCGCTTATTAGTGTCACTCATCTGTGAAGAGCGCAGTGCACAAGAGCCAATCGTAACCGTTTTTGTTGAGGGTGTGACCAATCAAAGGGGTGAAAGAGAACTAGACAAGGATCAGAAAGCGAGCGGGATATTTATATTTGTTTATATTATTTGCTAAATGCTCTTGTTGTTTAAAGATACAGTTTATATAGCTATCTGACTGTTTGTATTAAATGACAAAATTGTTTTACAAATAGTATATAAATATAAATATATTCATACATTTTAATACAAGAATTGCTGCTGTGAAGAACATATAAAACTATGTATGAAAAGCACTGTCAATGCACCGTGATGCACCGAGATATCGAATTAAACCGAATCGATGGCATGATAATTGTACCGAACCGTGAGACCAGTATAGGTTCACAGCTCTAATGCAAACACAGGAAAATATTAATGTAATGTCCTAGAAAAAAAATACCCTGAAAGCCAAGTGTTTTATGAGTTTATATGTCAAATTTGATGAAGATAGCTTGCAAAATGAGATTTCTGTAAAATGTTTTCCGACACTATATCGGTGTTCTTCTCTCCCTCACTGTCAGAGGCACTTTTTTAAAAATGACCTTACCAAACTAAAACATTAACAGTTGCTGAATAATTGGTCTACATTTACAGTTCATCTATCTTTAAAAAAAAGACACTTTGGGCTTTTCTATCCATCATCTAGAGTTTATAATGTTATAGATCACAGGTGTCAAACTCAGTTCCAAAAGGGCCGCAGCTCTGCACAGTTTAGTTCCAACCCTAATTAAACACACCTGATCAAACTAATTGAGTCCTTCATGCTTGTTTGAAACCTACAGGTAAGTGTGTTGGAGCAGGGTTGGACCTAAACTGTGCAGGGCTTCGGCCCTCCAGGAATTAAGTTTGACACCCCTGTGATAGATGAAAAAAAAAAAAAATGCACCGCACTAAACAATTTATAATTTCATAAACAAATATTTGAGATTTGTCTAGGAGCAATACTGAAAAGTAATAGGTCAAAAGCCACACATCTCCATGGTATATGTTTGGAATTTTATAGCAATATCATGCAAAACTAAATCTCGAATTAACAAGTTAAACAAATATAAACAGTTGAAATTATTAACCTTCCTGAATTATTAGCCCTTCTGTATATTTTTTTCCCCCAGTTTCTGTTTATGGATTTTTTTTCAACCCATTTCTAAATATAATAGTTTCAATAACTCATTTCTAATAACAGGTTTATTTTAACTTTGCCATGATGACAGTACATAATATTTTTCATGATATTTGTATTCACTTTAAAGTTCAATTTAATTCACCTTTGTTTGTATAGCGCTTTTACAATGTAGATAATGTCAAAGCAGCTTCACATAAAAGATTATAGTAAATTGGAACAGTTCAGTTTTTAGTGTTTAAGTTCAGTTCAGATTAGCTCAGTTCAGTGTGCTTTAATAATCACTACTGAGAGCCCAAACACTGAAGAGCAAATCCATCGATGCATAGCTCTACCGATCCCAAACCATGCAAGTTAGCGGTGACAGCGGCAAGGAAAAAAAAAAAAAAAAAACCTCACCAATTGGCGATAGTGAAGAAAAAACCTTGAGAGAAACCAGTCTCAGTTGAGCACGACCATTTTAATTTCTCCTCTGGCCAAACATCTTGTGCAGAGCTGCATTCTCAGCGAAGACTCGTCTGTCCCAGGAGTGTCACAGGAATCAGTCTCATGCTCTTTACTCCTCTATGACCACCACCGCAGCTGCTCAGGATACGGCCCGGTCCAAGATATGGAAACTTTGGGATCATCTCGTCGCTGGTCTTGGAGACTATGCATAGTCTGAGGACCTCGGGATGAGTATCCCCAGGTGGAAATGGAGAATACAGAGAATAATTAGCGTAGCTGCTGTTTATAGTGTCACTATTCAAAGTAATAATTAAACGCTTAAATAGGTTAATTAGGTTAATTAGGCACATATAATTAGGCAAGTCATTGAATAACAGTGTTATATAAAATATTGCTTAAGGGGGCTAATAATGTTAAAGCAAATAAGACTTTTTTCCAGAAGAAAATATGTCTTGGGAAATACTGTGAAAATTTCCTTAAACATCATTTACAAATATTTGGAAAAAATCACAGAAGGGCTAACAATTTTGGCTTCAGTTGTATATTAACTTTTTTCTGAGAGTGTCAAGCAGGACACGGGTTAATTCTTCATCTCAGGATATATCTCATGGCCTTTAGTGGCTTTAGGAAAGACATTATATAGACTATGCATGTGTCCATTCCCACATGTCGGATACAGATCTATGATAAGATAAGGATACTTCCCAAACCTAAAGATGATTACAATGTAGGGCAAAGATCCAGCTCTAATGCGGGGAAGTGTGTTTGGGTTATATAGCATTGCTCAAGTCACTTTTTTCATGAAGAGCTCTAAATTAGGGCTGCGTTTCAGTCATGGTCCTGCTGAGATACGAGACATTGACTGATGCTCTCACTCCACAATAAGAGATTACATTACAGTCTCAGATTATAGAAACGCTCCATTCTGCAGGGAATATTTTCAAAATTTCATCAGATAAGAAAGACCTCAGACCGTGCAGTATGGAATAGCTGTGTTATTGTGACAGCAGTACAAGGCCTCAGCACGAAGACTAGTTTAGGCTAGAATTTCAACCTATACACACAATTTGATTTAAAAATCTGTCAACGAAATACTTATATTCAGGATTCACAATTTAAATAGGAACAGGGAAAGGAAATAGCATTGCTTCTGATGGCGATTCCATTAGTTTAATTGCCTTTCCAAGAAGTAAGGTTATAATGTTTTTGTTTTTTCTAAATCTTTCCAGTTCTATTGTATGCAGAATCGGTATCGGTTTGGCTCATTTCTTGAAACAGGAATTACATTCTCAAAACAACATGAACAAACCTCCAAACCACTTGGCAATTGTTTACAACAGACTTTATTTTCTCATTCATTTCATCAAAGTACAAATGTCTAAGTACATTTTTGCAAATGATTAGGTACAGGAAGGCGGCATTTAGCACAATTTCCAAGTGAATAGATCTAGTTGATCTAAACTGATTGTTGATTTTCAGTTCAATGGTTGTTCGCTCCAAAATATGTCAGCATCATTTCATTATATAAGTCATCACATGCAAAATAGTCTGTTCAATTGTAAAAATTAGTCAAGAACATAATACCATGAATACTATATATATATGAATCCGTGGAACATTTAATCCATTTATTACAGCAACTGACAGTCAGGTGAAACTAGAACTTGAACAAAAAAGGAGGAATTTCACACATCTCTGATGTCCAATCAAGCACTGTAGGCTGCATATAATTTTCATTGTTTTTTTGTTTGTGTGTATATTACAGTATATTTTGTTTTATTCTGATGTATAGAAATTGCTTTATGTGTGTGATTTATTATGGTTACAATTTCCTTGACAGTATGAGTGCAGTGTGTGATGTCAAACCTTGGAGGCTACTCTTAAACTAAAATCCTTTTTATAAATAAAAAAAACAATTTTATAAATTTATTTTATTTAGTTTTCTACACAATTGCATTCTGTCAAAAGATTAAAAACAGTAACCATTTTCAAAAACTGGGCTAAGACTGAAAGGTGGACATGAGGGATATTTCAATGGTCCTCTTCGTTAGTGCCAAAACAACTAAACATTTTGATTTGCAGTGCTTACGCAATGCCAACGGGACAAAGGAATTTTGGGGGCACTGACTGTTTAAATGAGAAGGAAATTTAGTTTTGACACGAGTGAACCATTTTGGGAAAGATATGAGCTTTTATAAGTGAGCTATAGTGTTTTGCTAAACTGTAAGGCTGTTTTACAAAACAATCTTATAGTGTTGAGAACGGAATTCCTGTTTCAAGAAATGAGCCAAACCAAATGAGAAAAACTGTAATAAAATTGTTAAATAGGCTTTTATTAAAAATATTTGAAATTAGCTAATTATTTAAAGAGGTTTCTTAATTTTTTTTCCTCTACATTCATTCTTTCATGGTGGGGCACCACACAAAAATGCATTCCTGCCACGGCTACATTACAGCTTCCCATTCAAAACCTTCAGTTTTTTTCTTTATAGTGGGTTATAATCACACCAAAACATATTAAAATGTAAGTGAATTATAACAGAACGAACGTTTCTGAAATCGTAGTAGTGCTCTGTGTTATTTGTTAATCCCTTTAAGCAGGGGTCACCAATCCTGGTCCCGGAGGGCCGGTGTCCCTGCAGGGTTTAGCTCCATCTTGCCTCAACACACCTGCCTAGATGTTTTAAGTATACCTTGTAAGACCTTGATTAGCTTGTTCAGGTGTGTTTGATTAGGGTTGGAGATAAAATCTGCAGGACACCGGCCCTCCAGGAACAAGTTTGGTGACCACTGCCTTTAAGGTTACATGCTGACTGACTGACTGGCGATGCTTCGAATGTTATCAGTCGAATGAATAGGCTTATCAGTGGTTATCAGCTGATAGATATGGGCCAGTAGGGGCTACCCCCCTACCCCCCCTCACACACACACACACACACACACACACACCTAAATCATTTTTCTTCATTCCATCTTGCATTCAAAATAGTATCAAATCTCAGATTCTAGAAATGAACTGTAATTTTTAAAGGAAATCAAAAATCAATTAAAAATGGAGCACATCCATGCAAATATATAATGTGTTTTTGGTGGTAGTGCAACTTTAATTTTAGCTAAGCAAACTTTTTTTTTTTTACTTTCCATGCACAGAAGTCAGTTGCAATATTTTTAAGCAGAATGCTTGAAACTAAGCAATAGCTTAAAAGCATCATTCTTTGGATAAAGTCCACTGAAAGCATTTGATTTTACATTTTTACGGACCATAAAACCTGCCTGCGCATTTGCTTAAAATATTGCTCAGAGTATTCTTCTCTAAAAGTCCATACATCAACCTCTGCCTTTGCTGCTTTTGGACAGAGCTGCATTTTGAAAAGGAAATGGATCACTGAAACACAACGAAACACAAGGCCACACATCCTTAAGACAAAATAATCGTCCCGATGGTGGCCAGTTCAGCAAAGCAAAGGGAAAAATTAAAAAGAGTGTTCGGATTTTCATCAATAAGGCTCTGTGTCTTCTGAATATAAACTGTCAGGATGGAGCTCTGAGCAGCCATCAGAACTGTCTGGTTTGGTTTGGGTCCAGTTTCCTGCTGGTGGTGAAGAAAAACTACACCCAGCGTTGGCTCTCGGACTCGTGATTACACAGCAGCTGTGACTGATCAAATGCCGTATGAAAGCATATTCGGTAATTATACGTCAGAGTTCCTATATTGATGTTCAAGGGGACAGATCCTGTTGCGCAGCCCTGTATTATGTCAAACAGGCTTTAGTCACATAATAGATTCAATAAAAGTGGATGACTTCATGTGCTCTAGAGCCTGAAAAATGTCAATCTCAGCTTATGCAAAGATATGTCCAGCATATGAACTTTGCCATAAGTAGTAGCTGTCCCTTATGCCGAGTTTAGACAGCATGATTTTAATCTTGAATTTGACTGGGCGACAGGTTTTAAGAAATCACCATCAAATGCCTGAAATCACAGGCAAATTGGTGCTCGTTCACCTGAGCGACAATCACACAGAGTGAACTATTAAAGATCTGAGAGAATCGCCAATAAGTCACTGATGCCTGTGAGATATTTGCCAGGCTAAAAATCTGGAGCTGTCAGCGATTCAAATCATGCCACGTGAAATGAGTTTTGACCGAAAATAACATCGGCGAACGCCTACAGCCAATGAGAGAGCAGCATTCACTTGTGTGTATGTGTGTGTGTGTGTACCAGCAGGCCAACGGGAGGTTGAGGGAGAAGTTAAAAGCGCTCATTTTCAGTTTATTTGGACCCAAGAAATGAAGGAAAAACTAGTGTAAATTTGTACATTTTACCCGTGTCTGTACAAAAAGTCAAAAAAGAAAGTTGAGAAGAAATCGCTAATTCCCTTCAAACCCAGGTGAGCAAATATGTACATTTTCTACCCCATCAAAGGCTTCCTTCTCGTTATGCAATTAATAACAAAAGATAAATAATGTGTTTTTGGCTGTGAGATGTAGTTTAGACAAAGTTGTCGGCGATTCTTCCTATTGTAAAGTCATGCAATGTGAAAGCCATCTTGCAGTGTAAACAAAGCAGCGACAAAACGCTAGCCCAGATAGTCATGCAGTGTGAAAACATCTGTGACACGACTACTTTGAAAATCATCCAGTCTGGACTCAGCATTAGTAATGTCACAAAAGGTCTGCAATATCTCTCCTGTTTCCATTCATCCTGCTGACCCCCTTTTGAGGTCAGGTCGGCTAATCTCAAATAGCTAATTGTGTAGAATATATATAAGAGCAATATATGAAAAAAAGCTAATCAAAATGTACTCCATATTTATGTGCAAATTAAAGGAACAGGTCACCTAAAATAAATATGACCCATAATTTACTCACCCTCAAGCCATCTTCAATGTATATTTTTTGTCAAACACAGTCGGAGTACATGTATTTTTTTTTTAGCCCATCTATGCCCATCCATGCATCCATGCATCCATGCATCATACAGAATAAATAACACATAAACCACCTTATAACACGTCTTATGAAATGGATCTGTGTGTTTATAACAGAACAATTTAAAATGTTGAAATTATAAACTCTTATCACTGACTTGTGGTCAAATGCAAGTTATGCTCTACTCATGTGTAGACTTGGTCGGCATAGCCAAGAACGCTCACATAAACGTCACAATCATATAGTATTAGGGGGGGGGGGGGGTTAACCCATTTCAACAAATATACCCTAAAGAAGTGTTTCTCAACCACGTTCCTGGAGGACCACCAGCTCTGCACATTTTCCATGTCTCCTAAACCAAGCACACCTGATTCAGATCATCAGCTCATTAGCAGAGTCTGAAAGACTTGAAATGGGTGTAACAGACAAAGGAGACATCCAAAACATATAGTGCTGGTGGTCTTTCAGGAATGTGGTTGAGAAACACAGCCCTAAAGGGACCTTATTAGGCAGTTTATCACTTTATCAATTTAACACTTAAAGCACTTCACAATAAAGAGGGGGGTCTCTCTATACCAACACCAGTGTGCAGCATCCACTTGAGGCCATGACGGGTAAGGGCCGAGGGAGGGAATTTGGCCAGGGTTACCCCCCTACTCTTTACGAGAAGTACCATGGGATTATTAATGGCCACAGAGAGAAAGCACCTTGGTTTAACGTCTTATCCGAACAACGGCGATCACTGACAGTATACTGTCCCCTTCACTATACTGGGGCGTTACGACTCACACTAGAGGTTGAGCATCCCCTGACACCACTTCCAACTGCATCCTAGTTTTCCCATGTGGTCTCCCATCCAGGTACTGACTAGGCTCAGCCCTGCTTAGCTTCAGTACGTAACCGGCCTTAGGCTGCAGGGTGATTGGACTGTGGCAATATTTTTGCTTGATTTATTATAGGGAAGCTGCTGTGTTTGACCTCTGCTATGTTTTAAAATGCAAATCTTAAGTTTTATATACTGCCTAATAAACATACGGAAACGAGTAGGATGACCACCAGCTTCTCTTTGCATAGTAAAGCACAGTATTTTGTCCCACACGTCACGTACTGTGAAAATATCCTGTGTTTTCTTCAGTTTTTTGGTTGTACTGAGAAGATGTGCATGCATTATTTTGTCTTTTATGTGAGTCTTTACTTCTTTTATTATACTAATATTTGACAGCATTCAGCAGATTAAGCAATGGTGACAGCTGGCTAAAATGTGAAGCAGGCGATTTCCTGTTCCATGAACTTAAAGTATGTAAAATAAAGACATTATGTTGCAATGTGTTGTAATTGTATTTTCTGGAAGGGATCAATGTTTCATATTTTACAGGTGATATTAAGTTACAGGTTAGGATTAAGTTTTAGGTTATGTTTTAGAGTTGGTAATGTCCCTGTTTTAATTTGGTAATAGTCATGCTTGAAATTGCTTTACTGCCTAAAACATCTGTCAGATTCTGCTTCGACTCATTCATCAGTTTAAGTATTATTAGGTTTATTATTGTGTGGAGGGTTATTATTTGGAGGAAAAATGGCTTTGATTAGGCAGTCAGGTAGCAATTTCAAGGAAAATATGGTTAATTTTGGAGTGTGCTTTTTGGTAATAAAAAAAACACAATGTTACTGTTATTTATTTGCAATGAAGGGGAAAGAATTGTTTTGCAGCTTTGACACGAGTCAAGTGTATATGAGCAAGAAATGGTTAACACCACAATAGAGTGGGTTTTTGGCTGTCAGTTTTTACCCAACAAGGCTAAAGAAATATTTTTCTCATGAGGATAAAAAAAAAAGTCTTTGCAAGACAACCAGTCCAAACAGCTACATGGAGAATCACATCATAACAAACTTTGATTTTGATTTGAAGCAAAGTAGCATACAAAAAGCAGACATGAGACAAAAATATAAGACAGCATTCTTGAAACTATGGCATGAACTGCAACCCAAATGAAGCTGTGCTAAAGTTTATTTAATTAATTTATTTATAAATCACATTTCTTTGAGTCGACCAACACAAAATAATAATGCAGAAATCAATTATTCATTAAAGTTTAATTGCAGAAATTAATTTGCCTACTAATTGAATATTTTTTAAATAGAACCATAAGTATCATGCATTTATTTTTTTTTTTGTTATTACATGAATTCTACCATAAAACACATTTACTTAAAAAATGGGTTTTTGATGGGTTCGTCAAAAGCATATTCAATTGATTAACAACCTCAGTGTCACAACAGGTCTGTCTTAGAAATCACTGCCCCTATATATGAAGAAATTGAATCAAGTTTTTTATTTATGAAACTTGACTTTTATTCAAGATTTTCTAAATTTTTTTAGATTTTTTCTTGACATTGGTGGAAACCTATGACCCAACCCCCCTTCAGACCATATTATTCATGCACAGACTATATCAGCCTGCTATAATGTTAGACTTTGCATCAAAGCAGGAAAAAAACACTAGCATTAACGTTACCCTTATTATGATGCACTCATTCGGTATAGTAAACTTTAGTTCATGTAACTTTATTTTGAAAAAAGCTCTTTATGTCCACCCTCTTTTTTTTTTCTTTTTTTTTTTTGCTGCCACCATCGTCTCTTGTGTGTGTCACCCACTTTACACCTTATTTTTGCATGGGAAAATTCCCCTGCAGTTTTGATGCTGTTAAATCTGAATGTAGCTACAGCCTCTCACATGACAGCAGGGAAAGGCACAGCCAATCACAACGTTCATATGTGTTTTGGGGCGGTACGACTTTAAGGAGAAAACATGATTTAACCCTTTCTGCATGTCCAGGTTAATGCTGACAGTGCAATTTTACAATTGCAAAGTGGATTTAATCCAGAAGCATTTGTAAAAATGAATGAATGAATAGATTTATTGATGGATTGATAAATTAATTAATGAATGAATAGATGTATTGATGTATTGATGAATGAATGCATGAATGAATGAAAAGATTTGTTGATGAATGAATGAATGAATAAATGAATGAACGGATTTATTGATGGATTTATGAATGAATTAATATATTTATTGATGTATTGATGAATGAATGCATGAATTAATATATTTATGGATGGATGGATGGATGGATGGATGGATGGATTGAATGGATGAATGATTTGCCTTGCCTTGAATGAATGCATAGATTTATTGATGGATAAATGAATGATGGAATGAATGGATGAATGAATAATTAAATGAATAGATGTATTGATGAATTGATGGATGGATGGATGAATAAATGAATGATTGAATTAATAGATATATCAATGAATGGATGAATGAATGAATGAATAAATGAATGAATGATTGAATGGATTAATGAATAACTGAATTTTTAGATTTATTGATGGATGAATGAATGAATAGACTTATTGATGGATTGATGTATGGATGAAGGAATTGCCTTACCTTGCCTTGAATGAATGAATGAATGAATGAATGAATAGACTTGTTGATGGATGGATGGATGGATGAATAAATTGCCTTACCTTGCCTTGAATAAATTAATGAATAGATTTATTGATGGATTGACGAATGGATGGATGGATAAATGAATAATTGTATTTATTAATCGATTGATGAATGAATTAATGAATTTATTGAAGGATTGATGCATAGATAAATGTATGGATGGATTTATTGATGGACTGACGGATGGACGGATGAATGGTTGAATGAATGGATGGATGGATGAATAATTATATTTATTGATGGATTGATGCATGAATTAATGAATGAACTATTGAATGATTAAATGGATATATTTATTGCTGGGTTGATGGATGGTTGGATGGATGAATGAATTGCCTTGCCTTGAATGAAGGAATAGATTTAATGATGAATGAATGAATGAATGAATGAATGAATGAATGAATGAATGAATGAATGAATGAATGAATGAATGAATGAATGAATGAATAAATAAATGAATGAATGAATGAATGGATTTATTGAAAAATTGATGGACAGATGAATGAATGGATAGATTTATTGATGGACTGACGGATGGATGGATAAATGGTTGAATGAATGGATGGATGAATGATTACATTTATTGATGGATTGATGCATGCATGAATGAATTAATGAATGAATTATTAAATAAATGAATGAATAGATTTATTGCTGGATTGATGGATGGATGGATAGATGAATGGATGAAAGAATGTATGAATGAATTGCCTTGCCTTGAATGAAGAAATAAATTTATTGATGGATTGATGAATGAATGAATGAATGAATGAATGAATGAATGAATGAATGAATGAAAATCAGTTTTAACTTTGTGTCTTTTTTTAAAAGCACAGATTATTTCACAAACAAAACTCAGAAAACAGGGATTTATAGTTCTGTTGTGGACACAAGTTCCTTTTTAATTTCTCCTTGAATTTCTTTTAAGCACCATACTCAAATAAAACAGAAAGTGTCGGCCCAAAATTTTATGCCTGATTTGGCAAACTTACCATGAAGCACTAATTGTTTAAAACTTGTACCTTGTAAACACTGCTTTCCCAGCCGACTGAACCCCAGTAGCCAGAAATTGCAGCCAATCACATTGCATCTGCCGATATCTGAACGTATACTGACCAGTTTTCTGTAAGACATGAATTATATGGTTAGTCTGTTGTGTTGAATGGATACTGCTTGTGACTTAAAATGTGCAATTGCAATTTAAAATCTTCCTCACAGCGGCTCTCTGGCTCTGCACCACAGGAAACCGCGTGATCTTCTTTCACCTGGCAGATACAGGAACCTGAAACGCTGCAGGAAACAAAAAATAAAAATAAAAAGATTGACATTAGTAATACAATAGAATGAGGGTGATTGTGTCTGCTGAAGGAAAACAGATGAGATCTGGCAGATCTTTGGGGATCTGTAATTGTTCAACAAACAGGGAGGTTTAATTGCATTACAGCTCATAAGAATATGACAACCAAGTGTAGAATAAGGATTTCTGCCTCAAACAAATGCTTTAAATGCTCAACACCTTTTAAAAAGGACATATGAATTCTGCAGGCGATATATTAAAATGTAAACAACTAAAAATAAACCAAGAGAAAGCAAGAGAGAGAAGGCAAACCCACACATGGGCCAAAGGCTTGTTATTTTGGTTTGCATTAAACCTAGTTAACAAAAGTGATTTTAAAAACAATGCTAAATCCAAAAAGTATTTCCAGAATTATTGATTTTTACACATTTTTACATGTGTATGCGAAATACAAAATACCACCTTTTTTAAATAAAGATATGCAAGGACAGAACAGAAACATATTGCATAAAAGATCAATAAATGTCCAACAAAAAGGTAAAAACAGCCCAAAATAAACAATGAATAAATATATGATGTTTCATGCACTTACTTTGATATAGTAATCAGGTGTAAGATCAAGTTGTCAAAATATTGAGGAATATTTTGTTGATCATAAAAAAGAACTGGCTTGATAGTGGTTTGAGTGCAAAGTATTTATATTTATAATATTGTTTTAATCTATATATAGGAGATTAATCATAAAGTAAACATGTACCGTCAGTAAAAATAAGTATAACAGCGCATATTCCTGTATGAAGTTTTGATTCCAGTGATTCTCTTGAGATTTACACTAACCGGTCACTTTATTAGGTCCCCCAGAGATGGTTGTGCGTGACAATTCCAGTAGATCAGCAGTTTGTGAAATACTGAGACTAGCCCGTCTGGCACCAACAACCATGCCACGTTAAAGGTTATTTAAATCACCTTTCTGCCCAATTCTGATGCTCGGTTTGAACTGTATCAGATCGTCTTGACCATGTCTAAATGCACTGCCATGTGATTCAATTTGAATGCTGCAATAAATATCACAATAAGAACAATTAAAAAAATTCACCATTTTCATGCTTTAAACATAAGGAAATATAACATATATGTCCAGCTGGATCTATAGATACTGTAAAGCTATTTTGCAGGATGACATCATCAGTAAAATTACATTTTATCTGAAAGATCCCACATTTAATTTGACATTTATTAGGTTAAACATTCATTCATTCATTTTCCTTCAGCTTAGCCCCTTTATTTATCAAGGGTCACCAGAGTGGAATGAACTGCCAACTCATCCAGCATATGTTTTATACAGCGGATGCCCTTCCAGCTGCAACCCAGTACTGGAAAACATTCATACACCAGGGGAGTTGCTAGGGTCAAAAGGGATAAGGGGCTTAGGGGCGTTAAGGGGCTTATATCATATCTAAAAAGCTAGTACAATTTACGTTTTTCTGAACAATTTGCATGTATTTACATTGATATGACACACATTTTATTAATTACAGTTATTTTATTTCACCAAAACTACACACAATTTATACTATGAAAACAAATATTAAGCTTCATTAGTAGCAACTATTTAGTTTCGTGAAACGGTTGTATTGTTACAGCAGCTTCAGCTCCTCAAAATAATGAGTGAATGATGACGTGCAGTGGCGAGATTTTTTTTTTTTTAACACTTGCAATGTGACAGCAGTGCCACTCCCACCTGTAGGAAGAAACAAGTACTGCTGAACAGCTCATTTCTGTACAATATACGGAAAATAACTGTACTAGATCAAACCTTTGTTTTCGAGAAAGTAGTGTCGGAAATCTCACCACACACCCTCATTCTCTAGTCCCTAAATTAGTCAATTAGTTTAGTCCACTAGACAGAGTGAATGACCACAAATGACTGAATTCAGACACTGATGAACAGCTGCTGCTAACAAGCACAATCATTGACGGAAAGAACAAGAAAAAAAACTACAGACACAGCCTCACACCAAATCAACCGAATTAAAACAGAGGATTAAACAATTATATATATAAAATAAAATTATAACTATTTCTCTCAAATATAAAAATCATGTCAGAAACATTCACCCCTCCTAAACGTCATTTTGCCTGCTAGAAGAGAGGAATGTGTGAAAGCGGTCAGCGTGGATCAGTATGGATACGGGGCACATGGGTTACACACAGAGTCAATAATGCACATGGTTTGCACTCTAGTGTGCTGGCATACTCTTAGGAAAACTATGAGTCATATGAGAAGAATCTTGAAGAGATTCATGAAGACGAGTCGCCAAGTTTCTTAACACCTCGTGGAGTCGTTTCTCCACATGGGTAACACCACATACTGAGCAAACGCAAACACAGCAGAAGCTATCTGCCCATCAGAAGAAATTGAATGCTGTTTAAGGTCAGACCAAGACTGCATGAGGAAAGAGGAGAAGAACAGTGAAGAAAAACAAATGAATGAAGCAAGAGCTGAGAAGCCAAATGCCAAAACGAGACTACAACCAACATCCAAATATTGCGATTGACTCACTTTCCCTGTCTCTGCTTTTCATTTTCATTTACAGCTTTTGAGAAATAAAGAGACCAGTTCAAAGTTATTATAGATTATTTTTTAGAGTTAAAATAATAATAACACACACACACACAAATAATTGACACAAATACAAATAATTTAAAGGTCTGTAAAAACATATGAACAATGAATATTTGCATTCATTTACATATAAGCATACATGTAGCCTACAGGGATGATGAAAAAGTAATTAGGCATTACATATCTGAAATTAAGTTTACATTTTATTATTTATAGTTCATATGAATATATATAGTCCATATGAAATTTTATTTAGTTATAGCTATTTAAAGATGGTTGCATGTCACTGATGAAAAGATGGCATATGTCAACTGTAGGATGACTGAAATCACCAAATTACCTTAAACAATCTCTAAATGCACTACAGAATGTTACGTTTACACACACACATGAACAAATTGCATGTAAATGCATCAACCTTCACATTCTTGAGTGTTTTTAAAAGGGCTACTTTACTCATATCTTGAGTAACATTTTCAACAGATACTTTACTCTGTTGCACTACATTTCTGGGTAAGTAATGGTACTTGTGTGTGATTTTTCAGTACTCTTTCCACCACTGTTAATAAGTAATATCAAATATTTAGAATTAATAATAACTTTGATGTGGTCTATTGCCTTTTAAGTTTTTTTAAGCACTCTAGCCACTGGAAACTTTAGTTTTGTGCTGTTTATAATTCCTAGTCATTTCTGCTATAGCAAACTGAATGGGAAGTTTTAAAACAATCACAAAAACAAGCGCACTTCCGCATCGCAGAATAAGGGCAATAGACTGACTTGTAAGCAGCCACAATCCGTAGCCGCAGCTCCTAACAGGCCTCCTTTGTCTTTGCCATGACTCTCCACAAACCAACAGCAGAGAGCTTCTGTTTTTCTCCTGTTGAGTTGATTAAAACAGATTTTTTAATGAATCTGGGTTATTAGAATGCTTTTAAAAAGCTTGATATAGAACTTTGGGTTTTTCCATGTACATTAATATGATAGTTTGAAAAGGGTATGAATAAATTTGGACATGCCACGCTTTTTGTTCAGAAGGTAAATAAAAGCGAAGATATATATAGTAATAAGTAAGATAGATAGATAGATAGATAGATAGATAGATAGATAGATAGATAGATAGATAGATAGATAGATAGATAGATAGATAGATAGATAGATAGATAGATAGATAGATAGATAGATAGATAGATAGATAGATAGATAGATAGATAGATAGGTAAGGCATGGATCGATGGCTGTTTTCAAGCTATACTGCGGTTTCAAAAAGTCAAAATTTTCTGCTATACCGTTTCTAAGGCATGACTAAGATTTTTTATTTACATTATATATATATATATATAAACAGACTTCTTCTCATCTGTCTTACTGTATCAGCACTTGTATAGTGTAAGAATTACATTACTGTAATTACTGTACTAAATCACAATTCTTCCATCCATTTTCTGTGCACATTTCGCATGTATTTAATATTATCATAAACCAGGGTTTCCAAATGACATTCCATCGGAATCTGAAAATATTTAGGAAATACACACAACGTCCCAACAGATCAATCCTTCACTCTTTTACGCTACAGTTAGCGTGTTGCCTCTGCCTTATAATAGCAAACTAACCTACCAAACAAATGACAGTTTACGTTGGCCAAAATACCTAATAGTCTAGCATGTGTCAAATGATTAATGCCAAACCGTGAATAATTATGAACGTCTCAGCCTTCTCTTCACATGGCAAGTGTCAGAGTGTTAAAACAAAACGGGTATTCAGACAATTCCAGACTTTCCTCAACTGTCTCGCTGGCAAATCCTTTTCTGGAGAATGAAGCTTTTAAACATGCTGACTTGAATTTCCTCCAGAGGATTTTCTTAATCATCTTTTGTGCCCAGCAACGTTGCCCGTAGCTCAGCTGCCATAACAGTCTATTACTGCAAGGGGGTCCAGAGAGGGCTTAAAGGGTGCTGTTAGAGATGTTAGCTATTCAGAAACTCCACCAAAAGACTTTAACACTAGTCTTAGTACTTCCTTCGCTTCCATTCATAGGCATGCTGTGGGAGAGAAGAAAAGCAAACGCATGCCAAAAGGTTTCGACTTGTGCTTGCATACCAACGTTTGGTGAACTCTGATCTGCAAATGTGCATAATGAAAAGACATAGGATGCAAATGTCACAAACTGACCTCTAAGCTCTATAAATGCCGCAGGAGTGAGTTTTTGTCAAACCTCTGAACTGAAAGGTTAACTTGTTTAGCACCTACTTACGTCATATTAACCATATTCATTATTTATATTCCAAATCATATTCAAAAAGGATTTCTAGATATAAAACATGGTGATAATCACATGTTAAAGAGCCCCTATTATTTATTAAAAATGTCATATTTTGGTTTTGGGGGGTGTCCAACAACTATATGTATGTACACTCTCAGAAATAAAGGTACACAAGTTGTCACTGGGGTTGTACTTTTTCAAAAGGTACACATTTGTACGTAAAGGGTCCCCTCAAAAGTATATATTAGTGCCTAAAAATTTTAAGACGAACATTTTTGTACTTTTAAGGTACTAATATGTACCCTTGAGGTATTAATATGGACATTTTTTTTTACAAATTTGTACCTTTTGAAAAGATACCACCCCACTGACAACTTGCGTACCTTTATTTCTGAGAATGTAGGATCAAAAAACACTTTCATTTTCTTATATTATGCATTTATTTTACCTAATTATCCCAACAACTCACATATGATTCGTTCAAGCGATTGATTTGCGGGATGCTAATCTGCGTTGATTGGTCTGATGACACTGTTTATTGTGATAATATTTTTTTTCTTCTGTATATAATCTTATTTGTTTTATTTCGGCTAGAATAAAAACAGATTTTAATAATAATAATAATAATTATAATAAAAACATTTTAAGGTCAAAAATTATTAGCCCCTTTAAGCTACATTTGTTTTCGATAGTCCACAGAACAAACCATCGCTATAAAATAACTTGCCTAATTACCCTAACCTGCCTAGTTAACCTAATTAACCCAGTTAAGCCTTTAAATGTCACTTTAAGCTGTATCAAAGTGTCTTAAAAATTTCTAAAATATTGTTGGATAGCAATGTACTTTTGAGGCTGTTAGCCGAGAAAGTAGCTGTTTAGATTGCAACTATGCAGTTTATTTATAAGGCTAGTGTCTATTTTAAATATTTTTATTGAATTCTGGAGATACAGTGCATCAGCCTGTCATACTAAGCAGAGCAAAGACGGT
Source organism: Danio rerio (assembly GCF_052040795.2). Taxonomy (NCBI): domain Eukaryota; kingdom Metazoa; phylum Chordata; class Actinopteri; order Cypriniformes; family Danionidae; genus Danio; species Danio rerio. The sequence continues at coordinate 42,580,460 of NC_141033.1, read as the reverse complement.
TGACATTGTCTATCCACAAAATAAAAAAGCCCTAATTTCTAACTACAGCTGATCAAATCATTATTAAACTGGTAAGTGACTTTCTAAGTCGATCTCTCTATTTTGTATGTTGTAGTGCTTTTTTTATACCATAGTAATTGTAGCGTATTGAGTGTGAGATAGGACTCACATATCAGGAATGTATGTTTGTGCTGGCCACTCTTTGTATAACCCTGAGTTACTTTCTGGTTGGTCATCTGTTTTTGATGAGTCTCCTGTTTTCGTTAATGCAGACTAGTTCAATAAAAAGAAAGAAAGAAGAAATGTCTGCATATGTTTAACGTTTTTCCTTATCGCAAACACAACAGTAATCTGGTAGTGTTTGCATTGCTTCTGCTTTTTTGGGATTAATTATTGTGATATCCCGATTGCAACAGAGAATACTTGGAAATGTCTCTAGACTGATGGCATTTGATGCTGTTCAGCCTTATGATCTTAAAATGTGAGCAAAGTCACATATTCTGTCATCAGTTTATACATTACGCTAGAGAATCATTCAAATACTAGCTCTAAAGTGACGTTGGTGAAATAGCAACGGTTTCTGCTGTTCTGACGTCAGCTGCTGATGTGAATTAATGGCAAAAGAAAGTAGTTCCTCATACAAAAGGGTTTTTAGACTTTCCATGTTCTTCCTGATTATTTTTTATACACACAACTATGCCATCGAACTGTTGTATAAATGCAATATCACACTCGTAGCAGTGCGATGTAACATATTTATTGTTATACAAAATATAGAGAGGTACACTCTGAATTCAAAGAAAAATAGTTTGAGAATTCTGAGGAAAAATGTCAAACTTGATATGTCTGTTTTGAATAAAAACATTTGAACATTATGTTTTTTGAACTTAAAATTTCTACTTCAAAATTTTGAGATGTATATTTTAAATTCCTCAAAAAATCCAAATACAAAATATGAAGTTTGCGTTTTTTGATTTTACAGTTTATACCTCAGAATCTTGAGGGAAAATGTCAAAATAAAAATAAAATAAAATAAAAGATTAATGATAATTATGTCATCAAAACTGTGAGAAACATTTATTAATATACTGCACTTTCCACAGACAAGAAGGCACAAAGTGTTTAACAGTAAAATAATACATAAAAAAAGTACATAAATGTATAAATAAACAAATAAATAAATATAAATTTGACAATTTATTTTAAATAAACTAACTGAGATACATTTACTTAAAAAGCAAAATTTCGTATGATAGTACGTCTTTTTTTTTTTTTTTTAATTCTCAAAATTTAAAAAAGAAAAATACTGTTTAATTCTGGGGGAGTACCCAACAGACAGATTCATTTTTTACAACCAAATAAAATGATCTAAAATAAAATGTACAAAAATGCATACTTCTTTTTTATTTTCAAAAAGCAAGCCATCATTAATCTTTTATATTATGCTTTGACTTCATAGTGATACTGTATACATGTCTACTTATAAACAAGAATTGGATTCTTTGTAGTCCAAAATTGGAGACCAAAGACATGCGCTATAGGTGAATTAGGTTAGCTAAATTGTCCGTAGTGTATGTGTGTGTGAATGAGAGTGTATGGGTGTTTCCCAGTGATGGGTTGCAGCTGGAAGGGCATCCACTGGGTAAAACATATTCTAGATAAGTTGGCGGTTCATTCTGCTGCGGCATTCCTAAAGGGAATAAGCCAAAAAGAAAAAGAATGAATGAATAAATGATTTAGCAGAACATAACTAACATGAACAAAGACTGTGATAAATGTATTTGTTGATAGATTTGTAATAAATCACTGTTTTTTTATGTTAGTAAATGCATTAACTAATACAACCTTATTGAGTGTTAGGAAATAAATCTTTTATCATTATCAATTTCTTGAACACACATATTCTACTCTTTGTTTTGCTTTCTTTCAAAAGTCTCATGTGGCACGTCGGTGGAAGTTTCACATCATCGCCTCCATGTGCATACGGACCCCCAGGATGCCCGGACCCCTCGCTCCTCAGCACAACCTGGCTTTGAGGGCCCTTTATTCTCTCGTCTGTCCCTTTGAATTCTGCTCCATGACCACAATCTTTTCAAGGGTCTCTTAAAGAGCCGCCAGTGATTGGGGGAAGCACAATCCAAGCTGAAGTGCGTTTCCCTCAAGCACGGCGGACTCACAAGTGTGGCGTCCCTTCAGTCATGCCAATACAGTCAAAATGTGATCTCGCATTTCCAGCAATAACAAATAAATTGTCTCACAGCGCGGTGTGTCCAAGCGGTTTCCGTGGAAGCCTTTTGCCAGTCAAAGTACTTATTTTGGGGTCTATCCCGAGTCCAATCTGTGGTAAGAAATGCACCTCTGTGTTTCGTCACATTTCAGCGACTTGGTGAATTTTATAACAAACTTCACTATTGATACTGCAGCAAAATGCATGTCTGGATTCAATGCTCTGAGTGCAAATGGAAGCTGAAAATCATTAGAAGCTGTATAGAAAGGCAAAGGTAATATTACTATTTTATCTCATGCTTTGACTTTATGATGTAAATAATAAATGTACTTTATAACAGGCCCATAGCCAGCCTGGTGAAAGGGGTGGTTTTTTTTCTCAAAAAGTAGACTTTTTGTGAGTTATTCGCTTAGTTTTCTATTTAATTCTGAGATTTAAAAACTGCATTTTAGTGACATTTTAAGCACTATTTTTAGCTGGAGTAGCTTGTCAGATGGTCTTCATGACCACACTTTTTAATGCACAACCAAACATAATGGGCTCTATTTTAACAATCAGCGCAAAGTCTAAAGCGCATTGTGCAAAAGCATTAAGGACATGCCTGAATCCACTTTTGCTACTTTAAGGATGGAAAAATATAGTTTTCGCAGTGGCGCATGGTCTAACAGGGTTGAGCTTATTCTCTTAATGAGTTATGGGTGTGTTTTGAGAATAAACTTATGAGAGTCTCATCTCCCATTGCCTTTTAAAGTCAGTTGCATCACACCATGGCACATTTGCTATTTACATGGCGGACTTTGTAAGTGCAAAACTGAAAGCTTCACTAGCAAGAAAACAGGTAAACAGACCATTTGCAGCGTGAGGATAAAGAACAAGCCTCCTCCATTCGGCCTCTTTACTTTCTCTTTCACGAACAAAGAAGCGGTGTTGTATGCACTCCACTGAAGACATCTATTAGCCTACATATTTAATTTAATTTGTTAAGCGCAAAGATTTGTTTCAAAACTATTCCTAAATTCAGTTCTTATTTCCAGCAAACAAATAAATGAACAACAATAACAAAATGTGGTAAAAAAAACTGAGTTATATCTAAACACACCTGCTATTCTTAAGCCCCTTATGGTTAAAAGTCTGACTGGTGGACAAATTTAAACTTGTTTTTAATAAAACAATTATAAATGTGCATATAATAAATAATACTATTATTACTACTACTACTACTACTACTACTAATAATAATAATAACATTATACAAAAGCAAGTTGTTGAATAAACTGAAAAAAGCCCCCTGAGATGATGAAGGCGTGGAGGAAGTAGATTTTATATTTATGTAGAACATATTAATTTTTGTAATATTTAAACCCTTGTTTTTTTTTTTGTTTTTTTTTTCATTTGTAAAGATATTTGCGTATTGCCGCACACCCTGTGTATATATTAAGCAATGTGTAGATGTTCAAGGCACACAACTAACAGGCTCTGCGCTTGACTTTAGACCTGCTTTCAGCTGGGCTATAACACAGTCTGATTTAATTCCTCAAAATAGCAACGTGCCAACAATTTGCCTTAACACACCTCTTTTTTAGTCTGGAACACCCATGAGTCCACAAAGTGGCACAAATGGATTTGCTATTTAAACAATGTGGGGCAAATCGGGAAAATTAGGGTTGCGCATCTGAAAATAGCCAAACGAGGCAAACACGTCTTGCATCTTATTGCGCCGGGTATATGATAGGGCCCTCAGAATAAAAAAAACATGTAAATAACAATAGAAACTACATCATACAGTATATCATTAGAAAACAAAAATAGAAATCTGTTAAAGTTTTAAGTTAAAAACTGTAGTCTCTCATGAAAAATGATTGCTTGGTTGGTCAAAACTGATTAGCTGAAGTCACATCACTTGATCTTAAATGGGTCATTTTCACAATATATGATGGCGTAGTAGTCAAAATAGGACAAATGAGCTCATGCATGGGATAAAATATGAACCTTTGTCAGTGAGGGGTGGGTCTATCGAACCACCTGAACCCCCCTGGCTACAAGGATGTATACTGTAAACAAGGCTTAAATTTAATTTTAGTCTACTTGCAGAAGCATTTATTTGATCAAAATTACAATAAAACATTAAAACTGACTTTTAATTTCATTTATTTCTGGATTGTATATTTTGTTGTGTTTTCTATTTAAAAATACTTCTTTAAACATTAACTTAAACAGCTACATTTTTTTATGATAGTACATCTTTTTTACAATTCTCAAAATTTTGTGATAAGAAAAACAACATTTAATTCTGAGAGGAGTTTTTACCCTAAAGACTAATAAATAATAATAAATTAATTTAGAGTAATAAATACTAATAATATTTTGAACAAACATATAAAATAAAATGATCTAAAATAATGTACAATATTTAGATTTTTTTTTTCAGAAAGCAAGACATCATTGCCCTTTTATATCATGCTTTGACTTCATGAAGATATACGTGTGTAAACAAGAATTAGATTTAATAACTACATTAAAATATATTTACTTAAACAGCTAAATTTCTTATGATAGTACGTCTTTTTGAAATGCTCAAAATTTAGTGATGAGAAAAATATAATTAATTCTAAAGGGGAAATTTTTACTCACAGGCAGAATAATAAATAGTAATAAAGTTTGAACAAACAATCAAATAAAATGATCTAAAAATAGAATGTTTTAAAATGCATAATTTGGATTTATTTTCAGAAAGCGAGGCATCATTAATGTTTTATGTCATGCTTTGACTTCATGATGATATGCGTGTCTGCTTTATAAACAATATGTAAAAATAGTAATTTTGCTGAACATCTAAGCAACTGAAGCAAGATCGTGATGTTTTGCACACACTGAAAAAAGAAGAAAAACTTTTTTTTTCCTGCATTGCATATGTATTAGTGTTTTCTATTTAAATATAAATAAATGAAGATAGATTAAATAAAAAGCTAAATTACTTATGAAAATACGTCTTTTTTTTTTTTTAATTCCAAAAAATCATTAAGAAAAATAAGGGTTAATTCTGGGGAGAGATCTTTTTTTTTTTACCCTTTAATAAAGTTATCTAAAATAAAATATATTTAAAAAATATATATTTTTTGATCATTTTAGAAAGCAATAATGTAATTATACTAATAACAATTATAATAAAAATAACTTAATAAATAAATGAAGATAAATTACTTAAAAAGCAAATTTACTTATGATAGCATGTCTCGTTTTGTGGAAATGTTCAAAATTTTGTGATAAAAATATTAGAGATCATTTTTTTTTTCTACCCTATGGAGAGATTTGTTTTTTTTTTTAAGCGTAAACAAACAATCAAAATAAATAAAAAATAATTCAACTTTTTTTATTTTAGAAAATTATTTTATTATTTAGAAATTGATAGTAAATTTCAAATAACAGGTAAGAACACTGTAAGATACTGAATTAAACCAGCAATTTTGAAGAAAAAGCCTGAGAGAGTGTGATCTTATAAACCATTGGAGTATTATCTTATAAAACAATCCTGCAATAATACATATTATTGTTGAATAATACTAAATGATCAACTCATGCAGTGCATCTTTACATATAAAAGAGATCTGATATTTGTATTAATCGACAAAAATACCAAGTAATAAAATCCCTTTTTCTTGCAGTGCAAAGGAGTTCACATAAACACAAACTCTCCCTATTAGATTAGTGACCCAGATAGTCATTTTTTTCAAATTCATTTTATGACACAATGCCTCTTTGTCTTAAATTTGTCTAAAGCACAGAACAAAACTGTTTATCGCCACGCTTCAAATTAGTTCCTGAATCCCAGATTTTCAACGTGGACGCCGAAATCCGTCAAATCCAGAAACTCCAATAGTTTTCAGATGTATAAACATTTTATGCTTATTATCTGCGTCTGAAAATGTTCCCCGAATACTCAAAACACATTGCGTCATTTCTCTGACATTTCACTATTTTGCATCAGGGGAAAAAAGCAAACTATAAAGTCTCTTGTATAGTTGCGAGTCGTATATGAATTAAGTTTTTAACAGATTAACACTCATCCTGCCAGGATTTGCGCATATCAATAAAATAAATAAATAAATAAATGAAACTGCCGAAAGCAGAAAGCATCTCAAACAATCTCCACGGATATTATTGTTCCCATCCTAAACAAAGTGGCCCCGTTTGCACCAATATTTCCATTGTTCCAACGTTTACATTTTCTCTTTAAAATAACATTTGCTATGAAGAAACAAACATCCCGTGCCCTCATTTGACCAGAGCGTTCATCAAGAGTTTAGCGAACATATCTGGGCACCGGGCCACTTCTCTAGCACCCCGAAACCAACCCTTTTTAATAGGCACTTCAAATGCTTTCTTTTTAAGCGCTTGGCTGCAAAGTGCACTTCCAGCAGGGCTTGAACTTAATCTCTAAATGCAGAGCCAATCACAAAGCTGGAGAAAGTTGAAGTGTAGAGTTGAATAGCCAATTAACACAGTCCTGCATGCTGATGAAGAGCTCGCCTTTCACTGAACTACAATGGAAAGCATGTCCGGCTAATGAGAAACTGCTCACACAGCACTTTTTCCATCTCACAGGAAAACTATATACTATAGTTTAGTCCTTATTATAGTATTTTAGAATATAGTTAAGTTTGGCTATTTGTTTCCTTAGAAAACATTTAGAAAAAGGAGAACACACCATGGTAGTTGAATTCTCCTTTTTCTAAATGTTTTCTAAGGAAACAAATAGCCAAACTTACCTATAAGACCTTATTAGTCACTGTTAAATGTTCTAATATTTCTAAATGCCTTTATTCATTTTTTTAACACAACTGTTGTTATGTTGTAATTTTTTGGGTCAAATACGTTAGATCAGATCCTTTAGATATTATTAATATAATATATTTTGAGCTGTTTTAAAAATAACTTTTGAATTGTTTAAAATAACATGAACTAAGATTAAAGAATGGTTGAGAAGTATCTTCAAATTTTTTCCTCGTGTTATTATAGTCGACCAATGTGAACAAAGGGAATATTAAGTTCAATATAAATTATTTTAAGTTGTTTCAATAAATAATTAAATTATAAATAATAATAATAATAATAAAACAATAAAATGTATAGTAATAATGATAATAAAATAGTAATAAAACAGTAAAATGTATAATAATAATAATAATAATAAACAATAAAATGTCTAAAATGTATAATAATAACATTAATAATGTTATTAATAATAATAATAATAATAATGATGATGATGATGATGATGATGATGATAAAAATAAAATAATAAAACAAAAAGATGTATTATGATAATACAAATTTATTAATTAGAAAATGATAACATGTCTGAAGTATTAGTAAATTAATAGTTTATAATGATGATGATGATGATGATAATAATATTAATAATAATAATAAATTAATTAGTAAAAAAATATTAAAAATGTATAATAATAATAATAATAACAATAATACATTATTAATTAGAAAACGATAAAATATAACATGTCTGAAGTATCAGTAAATTAATTGTTTATAATATTAATGATGATGATACTAACAATAATAATAATAATAATACATTTTATACAATAATACAAACAATAAAATGAATAAATAGAATAAAATGCATAATAATAATAATAATATTAATAATAATAATAATAATAGGAAAAAGAAGAATAGTAGTAGTAATAATAATAATAATAATTAATATTATTATTATTATAATTAGTAAATAATAAAAACAATAAAATATCTGAAGTATCAGCTAATTAATTGTTTATAATAATAATAATAATAATAATAATAATAATAATAATAATAATAATAATAATAATAATAATAATATTAATAATAATAATAATAATAATAATAATAATAATAATTATTATTATTATTATTATTATTATTATTATTATTATTATTATTAGGTACTGCAAATAAATAGACAAATGATAAGTATTGTTATTATTTAAAAAGTAAATGAGCATTTGCATAATGAATGTTTCTCTTAATATTATTAAAAAAATAAAATAATAATAAAAACATTGAAAAAATAATAATACATTTGCTGATATTAAAACCCAAAACCACTGCCACTTTGTCTTTATTGAAGTACTATAAAGTGATATATTGTTCTTAATTTGTTACACATCTTTTTCGATTTACTGCCACAAAATGTTATCGCAATTTTCCAACTCAGCTTTTTGTGGATCTCTCGGTATTATGTGCTGATTTTCTGAAATGCCTCATGGATGCAAAAAAATCATCAGAATATTTTCCCCCGTAACATTCCTCATCATCACTATAATCTTATTTATATCCGCTGCGGCGATTATTGATTTCTAAAGAGCGTAAAATTGAGCCTCTTTCAGTCTTTGACACAATCTGGGCAGCACACAACAGGACTGAACCAGTTTCAATTTACAGTGATTATAGATCAGCCCCACAGAAATCAGTTCTGGCAGGAACATTTATGAACTTTGTAAAGTAGCTGAAAAAAATGGAGTACTATAAGACAGAACTTCAATAAGCTTTCTTCAAATACAAGGATTTCTGTATTTATGCAGTGATGTGACATCCTCTGCCAGCTTGTAAAATGGAAGAAGTAAACAGTCAAAGAGCCTGCTAACCGCACGCTGTTAGCTTTCGAGATTTACTGTAACCACCGTTTGCTGTGTCATTTGTATGCAGTCCATTGAGCTCTATTTCTGGCCTGTTTCCTTCTTCTCTCCAATGCACTGTAATGTCTAAAGATATACCAGCGGTCAAAATAATCAGAAAAGAATATCGGTTTGGTATAAGGATTATTATTATTTTTTTTTTGTTTTGAAGAAGTTTGAAGAAGTCTACTTGCAGAGGCTGCATTTATTTGATCGTATACAATGAAATATTATAAACAATATTGTATACTTTACATTTATTTATGCACTGTAAAAAATATCCTATTATTCCCCCACAGTCCAAAAACATGCGCTATAAAAGAATTGGATAAACTAAACTGGCCATAGTGTATGAGTGTGAGTGAGTGTGTATGGGTGTTTCCCAGTGTTGGGTTGCGGCTGGAAGGGCATCCACTGCGTAATACATATTCCGTAATAGTTGGCAGTTCATTTCGCTGTGGTGACCACTGAAAAATAAGGCACTAAGACTAAGAAAAATGATTGAATAAATAAATGAAGGATTCACAGGTTGTTTTACGTTCATTTGGGGTTATGAATTGAATTATAGGAGCTGAATCTCTGTCAAATTCAACTCTCCAGTTTAACAAAGTGACTTGTTTTAACATTTTAGTAGTTTGAAACAATATATTGTATAATAAATAATATACAGAGAATTGAGTCTGTAAAATAACAGATAAAGTACTGGCAGTTTATTAACATATTTTTATAACTTTACAGCACCAATCCAGACAATATATCTTTTTAAATTATTAAAAATGTCAATAAACTCTTTCAAACTTTTCAACTTCTAAAGTGGAAAGGTCAAGGTCCCATATTGTAATCCGAAAGCATAAATTAAATAAAAAAGATAATAATAATAATAATAAAATAATAATAATAATAATAATAATAATAATAATAATAATAATAATAATAATAATAATAATAACAATAATAATAATAACAACAATAATAATAATAATAATAATAATAATAATAATAATAATAATAATAATAATAATAATAATAAACATGAATCACCAAATATGGAAAACATTATTTCAGTATGTGATTCAAAGCTGAATTTACTTAAGTCTTCAATTTCACACAAATGTTCAGCAATCATATATATCTTATTTTACATTAAGTTATTATTGGTGTACAGTCATTATTGATGATTCTTATATCAATGATTCTTATATTAAAAGAATTACCATTGCTGTATTTTGTGGAAGCTATGATACATTTTACTCTCCAATTTCTGATAAACAGAAAGAATATTTTTTTTTCAACACATTTCTAAACATATTAGTTTTAATAACTCATCTCTAATAACTGATTTATTTTATCTTTGCCATGTGGACAGTAAATAATACTTTAAGATACATATTCTATACAACTTAAAGTGACATTTAAAGGCTTATCTAGGTTAATTAGGTTAACTAGGCAGGTTACGGTAATTAGGCAAGTTATTTTATAACGGTGGTTTGTTCTGTGGACTATCAAAAAAAATTTGCTTAAAGGGGCTAATAATTTTGCCCCTAAAATGATGTTTAAAAACTTTAAAACTGCTTTTATTCTAGCTGAAATAAAACAACTAAGACTTTCTCCAGAAGAAAAAATATTATCTGTAAAAATGTCCTTGCTCTGTTAAACATCATTTGGGAAAAAATTTAAAAAGAAAGGAAAAAATCAATGGGGGGCTAATAATTTTAACTTAAACTATTTATTTATTTATTTATTTATTTATTTATTTATTTTACTTCATCAAAGAATCTGCAACTTGAAAATGTATCATAGCTTCCACAAAATGAAGCCTCCGTTATATATTATACTGTATATATTATTATACTGTATACTACCGGTCAAAAGTTTGGGGTCAGTAGGATTTTTAAAAGTTTTAAAACAAGTTTCTTCTGCTTACCATGGCTGCGTTTATTTAATCAAAAATACAGAGCAAATTGTAAAATTGTAAAATGTTATTGCACTATAAAAATAACTGTTTAACAGTTTAATTTGATAATTTTTTCAAAGACATATTTTCAGCTTCATTACTTGTCCTCGGAGTCACATGATCCTTCAGAAATTACTCTAATATTAATTATTGTTGTTGTTGTTGTTTTATTATTATTATTATTATTATTATTATTATTATTAATGATAACAGTAACAAAAGCAACAATGACTGGAGTAATATTTTCATTTTTAACTACATACAATAAGCAATAAATTAACAATTTAACTTTTATTTTATTTTATTTTTTATTTTTATTATTATTTTTTTTACATTTAATAAATGCCGCCTTGATGAACAGAATAATTTTCTTTACCTGTATATATCTCAAATGTCTTTATTTTCACTATTTACCAAGTTATGAGTCTGTGATGGATAAAAATAAATAGATTTTTAAATGCACTTGTGGATGGTAAGAATCTCAAAAATGTTTTAAACCACTTGAAGGTGAATAGTTATGCACATTTGTGAGATATATCTCTTTAAGTTGTTATTTATATATAAAAAAGGAAAACACACTGAATGCTGCGTTCCACACAATTCCTTCATGTTGTCCCAGCATAAATTGATTAGGTTAACTGTTTTTACAAACTTAAGTGGACTGAACATAAAACAATTAGGTAAAAACTCAAGAATTGTGTTGATTCAGCTCATTCGAAAAAAAAAAAGTAGTTTGAACAAGCAGCAAAAATATTTTTTTGAGTTCATTCAGTTCATATGAGATATGAGCAAAATCTGTTTTACTTTAGATAACCAACACAGACAATGTCTTATTTCACTTAGCAGAAACAAACAATCACATTCGCCGCACAAAAATAAAACAGACAAACACAAAAGTGCTAACAGATAAAGATCTGTCAGTGTCAGTTCTCAATTTGTGTGGCTGTAATATGGCAGCACGGCCCCCTGCTGCTGGCTGTCTGTGGGCTGAATTCTGGGCCTCACAGTGTGACAGCGAATGATAGAAGGAGACAGAGAGAGAGAAAGCTGGCCTCCATTCACATCCAGCGGCAGCATTAGCATATCTTAAACAGCACAGCACAGCCCTGACCTGAATGTTGTTCTGATCATTTCCTAATCAAGCAGAATGTGAAAGGCCAGAGCACAAGACGAGAGTGGAAAACCACAGTGTGTCCTAAAGAGAAACTGAATGACTGCTTGGTCTGCCTGCTAAAGAGTCTGCGAGGGGGGTGGGCTGCAGGGGTCCCGCCCACTGCGCTGCCGTTGGATGAGTCCCTGAGAGGGGGTGGGGCTTATAGTGGACAGGGGAAACCAGTGGGAGGTGGGTGGGCGAGTTACTCAGGGCTTGTCAGCTCATAGGGCCCTGAGTCCACTGGCTTTTACACACTAGGTGCACTTCAGTCAAACTAGACAAGAGCTCTGCTGCAGTTTCTGTTAAACCACAGGACAGAAGCAGAAAAGGAGGGAAACCCCAGATTTTTATTTTATTTCTTAAACACAACAAAAAAAAAGGATTAACATTTAGATTTTGAAAATTTTGATTTACACTTACCCCCCCGTTCTCCTGAATCACAGCAGAGGATGGCGGAGCTGAAGAGGCAGGTGTCTCTGACCCAGGCTGTGACCCTGGCGCTGGTTCTACTCACTTCAGCCTCTTCGGCAGAGGAGTACGACTACTACAGCTGGCAGTCGGACAATTTCCACAGCGGCCGCTTCTATGCCAAGCAGCCGCAGTGTGTGGATATCCCAGCCGACCTGCGGCTCTGCTACAACGTGGGCTACAAAAAGATGCGCCTGCCAAACCTATTGGACCACGAGACCATGCCTGAGGTCAAGCAGCAGGCTGGCAGCTGGGTGCCGCTTCTAGCAAAGCGATGCCACGCTGACACGCAGGTGTTCCTCTGCTCACTGTTTGCTCCGGTGTGCCTGGACCGGCCCATCTACCCCTGCAGGTCTCTGTGTGAGGCGGTGCGGGACAGCTGCGCCCCGGTCATGGAGACCTACGGCTTTCCCTGGCCGGAGATGCTACAGTGTGAGAAGTTCCCCATCGATAATGATCTATGCATTCCTATGCAGTTCTCCGCAGGACACGTCACTCAGACTCCAGGTAGGACCTGCAAGAATAGTGTGGTTTTAGAATTTTGATTTTATGAAAGTAATATTGCCTAAAAATGGCAAAGGAGATGCTTTATGAAATGAGTGCAAGGCATATATGACAAACCTAAATTAATATTTTAAAAAACAGCAACAAAAAAAACCCCAAAATCTGTAATTTATTAAAAATGTTTTAATAAGTCTTAAAGAATATGACAATTTTATATGTAAACATGTTCATTAAGCATTAGCACTTGCTTCATTCAAACCTTCTTATTTTATATACAATAAGACCCATTGGTGAATATCCTTGTCTTTTATTTAGCTTGAGGCTCTTGAGAAAGTAAAATTAAGGAAAGCTCTTGGAAGGACAAAAAACTTTCACTATCTAAAGCAAACATCTTATGTGGAATGTGGAGAGGAGCGTTCCTGCTGAGCCTTGCCTCTCTCTCTTTGTTTAATCGTGCATTTAGGTTTCCAATTAGCCAGGCAGCCAAACCCTTTGGATCACTAATTAGTCTGAAAAGTTGAACATTACTCTGCCTCACTGAGACGAGAAGGACTTTTCTAAAAGAGAAAGAGAGTGTAGTTAGTGCTCAGGGAAGGCTTAAGGGCATTGCTAAATCAATATTAAATTACAACTATTTAAGAATTATAGCATTCTAAATGGAGAAATAAATTAATTTTGATCCTTATCAGATTACTGTGTTCATTGTCTGATTTGTAAAAATACTACATGCAAAGTGATATTTAAATTAATGTATCATACTGTATGTTGCGCTTAAAATTAATCACATTTACTGTAAAATGCTGTTTTCATTTTTATTTAAATATATACAGTGCTCAGCATATATGAGTACACCCCATTTTGAAAATAAATATTCTATTAATTTCTAAGGGAATATTGGCTTTGTATTATTGTGCATTTAAACAAAACAAACATTTATTAAACAGATATATTTAATAAAAAAAATATTTTAGCCACAGAACATCTTTAGCATCGAAAGATGAAACAAATTAATTCAAGCTAAATATTGCAAAAAATAATAATAAAATAAATACAATCTACAAAATTTCAACTATATTATTAATTTTTTTTTGCTTCTTTTTTCCTCTTTTTTTAAAAATTGTATTTAATATTTTTCTATAACATAAATTTGGGTGTACTAGTTTTTTCTTAGATAAGCTCCAAATGTGGCTTCAGTACTGACTAATCTAATGTATATGCACAAATATAATATTGTATAACTTCCTAATTAAAAAGATAAATTTGTAAGGAGTGTGCTTATATATGCTGTGTATAAACTATAAAGTTTTAAAACAACTGTGCCGAAATACTGTATAACATCCTTATATAATAACAAAAGACAATATTCTTATTTTATTCACTGTAAAAAAACATATTGCTGCCTTAATTTTTTTAGTAAATCAAATAAACTGTACTTGTCGTCTCAACTTACAGTTGCAATCGGATTTATTAAACCCCCATTGATGTTTCTTCTTTTTTTAAATATTTTCCAAATTATATTTAAAGGAGCAAGAAAATTTTTACAGTATGTCTGAAAATATTTTTTCCTCTGGAGAAAGTCTTATTTGTTTTATTTCGGCTAGAATAAAAGCAATTATTTATTTTTTTAAAAAACATTTTAAGGTAAAAAAAATACCTTATATAATATAAGCTTTATATTTTCGATAGTCTACAGAACAAACCATTGTTATATGATAACTTGCCTAATTACCCTAACCTGCCTAATTAACCTAATTAACCTAGATAAGCCTTTAAATGTCACTTTAAGGTGTATAGAAGTGCCTTAAAAATATCTAGTCAAATATTGAAAAATGTATTTGAAACCTGATCAACTTACTAAAATTAGTTGAAAAAATAAAATGATTTGTTGTCATTTTTTCTTTACAGTATGGGTAAGGTTTGCATCACTTATTAATCACTACATAAAAAAAATGTGTATAAATACAATAGAAGCCTGTGGTATGTCGCAATTTAGTAATAATCGTTTAAGTAAACATGCACATGGCTTATTTCTTCACTGCACAGATTTGATGGATTACAGTGTTCTCGACGAAGAAAAAAAAAGGGGGCTTTTGAAAGAAAAAAAAGAAGTGACTCCACGACACTGTTTTCATACTTCCAAGTTAAGTAGCTTGGCTTCTGTTGGAAAAATAAGCTCCTTAAAATTGCAGCAAACGCAAGAGCAAGTAGAGGGACCTTCGAGACAATATCGATTACAGCCATAGCGGTTCTGAAATTACATGATACTGAGAGTTTGAAAACTAGCAGAAGCGAGTGAAATGTGCTTTCCATATCGCAGCCGGACGGTGGCCAAGCATTCAGAGCAATGCGTGTTTTGGTGTGTGTTTTGGAGTGTGCACATCGACGTGAAACAGGACTCTAGAGATAACATGACAGCACAAACCCCTCGTTTGACACGGCCTGCAGTCTTCAGCTCAGGCACACACCAGCGGCAGAGCAGGGACACATGAAGAACTGTTTTTTCCCCTGTGGTTTGAGGTGAAATGCTGGGATGCGGCCTGTTCACAGCCAGAGCCACAGACTTGTTTCGCAGGCTGTTTCTGGAGGCTGACAGTAAATGATAGATTCCAGTAAATCACAGCGGACAGTGAAATAAAAAGACACTTGAAAAAAAAAATATTCATCCAACAAATAGAGGAGTTTCTTAAAATAAATACAATGCAATTGGCTTCTCAGATTAGCTAGATTTTAGATTTTATGATTACACTTTACAATAAGGTTTCATTATTTTAGTTAATGTTTTTACTAACAAACTCTAAGTACACTCTAAAAATTATTCTGTTAATTAACAATTAGGGGTTTTCTGTTTATTTACATATGTATCATGGGACCTTGATCTTTGGTCTGTCGACTTCTGATGTAAATTTTAATTGACATTTTAGTAGTTTGAAATAATATATTGTATAAGAAATAATATATAGAAAAATAAGCCTGTAAAATAACAGAAAATGCACTGGCAGTTTATTACAAGATGTTTGTACTGTAATTTAAAACACCAACCCAGATAATATATCACTTTAAATTGTTAAAAATGTTAACAAAAGACACTTTTCAATTTTTTCAAGGTTAAACATTGTTGGAGGAACGATCTAGGTGCCATTATACAATTGAAAAGCTTAAATAAATAGAAAAAAATAAAAACATTAATCAGAAACTATGGAAAACTGCTAATGTACATGCTTTTTTTTTACACTGTATGAACAATACTTGTGTACAGGCTTTATTAATCACAGTTCATTATTCAATAATGCCTTATTAACCCTTTGACTGCCGCTCTACCAAACGATTGACCACATTTTTACTGTTTTAAATAATGACTGTTAAAGTCATTTAAAGAATGACTGTTTTAAATAATGATATTTTAGAAATTATGGGATGTGTTGAAAAAAATGCATTGAGCATGTTAACTACACTGTAAAAAAATAAAATAAAAAGTTATTTTTTTCTTTCAGCTAGGGTACTGTAAAAAAAAAAAACATAAAATAACAGCCGGTAAATTACAGACATTCACTGTAAAATAACAGAAGGTAAATTACAGAAATTTACAGATTATTTGAATTTAAGGAAATTTCTGTCATTTAAAGTCTGTTATTTTGCTGTAAATGTCTGTAATTTAACGGACGTTATTTTACTTTTTTTTTCTGGCACCCTAGCTGCCAAAAAAAAAAAAAAAAAAGTAAAATAACAGATTTTTTTTTGATTAGCGACATAATCATTAGGAGTTAAGAAATGCAATCCAAACATTTTTTCTTGGTGGGGTAGTTATTCATTAGAATTTTAAAGTTAAAATAGTTACTATTTTAATATGCAGAAACTGATGACCAATGGTTGAAGAGGGGCATGTTTGTTGAAACCTGCCGGAAAATGTTTATGTTTGTTGTTCTGTTTGATGATGCCATTGGGTTTAAGCAAGTTTACATAATTTTCTTAGGGTCACATTTTGATATTGAAATTGAGACAATTAATTTGGCTCAACATAAAAGGGTAGAAAATAAAACAAACAGGCTGTCTACATACCGATAAATCAGACTGGACACAACCCCACTCAACCCCACCCCTAAACCCAATCGTCAATGGGGATAAGCAAATCGTGCTAAATTTTATGAATGAGAATGTACGATTTCATACAAATTATCCCCTAAATCAAAAAGTTACAAACTGCCGTGAGATCGCGTTTTACAAACAGCAAAATAAGAGGCTCTTTAAAAAATCTTATTACAACATCCAGGAGACATTAAAGCTGAATCATGCAACTTATTATAATAAAATATTTTCTTAGATCCCAGTTTGAAATGCAGCAGCAGCTAATTTTAGTGGAACTGATTTGGTTTGTCTGCACGATATTATAAAATTCTGACATTGCGATATTTTGTTTTGCTGCGATACATATTACAATATGAAAATAATTACAGTAGATGATTTAAATAGCTCTATTTGGAAAGATTTCATGAATATACAGATTGAAGAGGTTGTTCAAGTCCTTTTCTATGCAGTGTATCCGGATGAAATGTAATAAATTAAAAGCATATATAAATGCAAGGCAGTGGCGCAGTAGGTAGTGCTGTCGCTTCACAGCAAGAAGGTCGCTGGTTTGAACCTCAGCTTAGTTGGCGTTTCTGTGTGGAGTTTGCATGTTCTCCCTGCCATCGAGTCAGGCACATGCACACATAGGGCTCAACCTGTGCAGTGCACATGCCCTTTGCTACGGTTTTCCCCCACAGTCCAAAGACATGCGGTACAGGTGAATTGGGTAGGCTAAATTGTCCGTAGTGTATGAGTGTGTGTGTGTGAATGTGTGTGTGGATCTTTCCCAGAGATGGGTTGCAGCTGGAAGGGCATCCGCTGCAAAAAAACTTGCTGGATAAGTTGGTGGTTCATTCAGCTGTGGCGACCCCTTATTAATAAAGGGACTAAGCCGACAAGGAAATGAATGAATAAAGAATAAATGCGACAGAGCAAAAAAAAAAAAAAAACAAAAGGAAATGGTTTTCTGGGAAGACAAACAGTACAGAAATTTAACAATTAAATTTAAAATAACATGGTCATCATTGTGTAAATAATTTAAAAAAATAACAATATCTTTATCTATTAGTCTTTAATATATAATCTAATCCTGTGACGTGACTATTGCAGATGAACACATTGCAAAATCGATGCTCAAGCAAAATTGTTTAGACCTAGGCTGGGCTATGTGCTTACTGAAGAATGGAAAAGGAAGGGTGTGTTTGTGGAAACCTGTCTGGAAATCATTATTATTTTTGCTGCTCTGTTTTATTACACTTTTGTGTTAGAAAACATATATTTGACATAAATAAATTGCACATTTTTTTAAAGCAGTGTAGGACTAAGACAAACCTTTTCTGCTTATTTCTAAAGAGACAAAGATCATTTAGGGTTCCTCTATGATGGCACTGTTTTGTAAACCATTTATTGAATTGTATTGTGTTGTAGCTTGGTACAGTAATCTGAATCTGTCCAATAAGAAGAGGTTGAGTAGCCTTGTGTAGGTGGCATGCAAGGTTATCAGTTTTAACCAAACTGGGCCAATGGTTGTTTACCAAAACTATGTTTTAAAGAGAGCCCAAGGTATTCTATGCACTCCGGATCACCCATTGTGTTCTGTGTTTCAGTTGTTGCCATTAGGACGTCATTTTAGAGTTTCTATATGTAGGGCAGGGTGACACGGTGGTAAAGTAGGTAGTGCTGTCGCCTTACAGCTAGAAGGTCACAGGTTCGAGGCTTGACTGGGTCAGTTGGCATTCCTGTGTGGAGTTTGCAGAGTGCTCCGGTTTTCCCCACAGTCCAAAGACATGTGCTATAGGTGGATTGGGTAAGCTGAATTGACCGTGGTGCATGTGTGTGAATGAGTGTGTATGGTTGTTTCCCAGTGATGGATTGCAGCTGAAAGGGCATCCGTTGCCTAAAACATATGCTGGATAAGTTGGCGGTTCATTCTGCTGTGGAGACCCCAGATCAAAGGGACTACGCTAAAAAACAGTAAATGAATGCAGGAAAAAAATAATTAGACATTCTGTTATTATGGCGGCTGTTAAGCTATTAAATGAGTCCAACAGAGAGGGAAAGTATCTGGAAATTGATTTATTGTATGTTTTATGATAAAAACTTGGTAATGTGTACATGGAACTTTGCCTGTGTTATGGCACCTTGCTGCAATTTTAGTTTCCCTAAATTGGATAACAAAGTTGAGTCACTGTAAAAACAGGTTTAAAAATCATGATGACACTAGTGGGTTACCTAAAGGATTTCAAGACGACATTGTACAGTACTAAGATAACAAATTTTTGGCTAAACACAAGAGCCATAGTCTCACAGTACATGTGTGTTGCATTGTTAGCTATACTGTGGTGAAAGCAGAAGCGCTGCTGCCTGAGGGGTGACTGGGAAAGACATGTAAACCTGTCTCCGTCTCCGCTCACTGCACATTTAAACAGACATAAATCACAGCAGTTTTTCATCCTGATTAATGTTTTATGTCCAAAGTGTTGCTGCTCATAACTTCAAGGGTCCAAATGAGCCATAAAATTATGACCTGCGCATAGTTTAAACAGAACATTTTCCCCATAAACTGTGATACAGAAAGTCAGCGATGCGGAAATCACTCGGACACGGAAACACATGTAGGAAGAGGAAATAGTGAGGACTTAAAAACATCATCCACCTACACTTTATCCAAGATGAAAAACTGTGAGAGGTTCTCAGTGATAGATGTCATTGCTTAGTGGTTTGACGACATTTTAAATGTGCTTTATAACTTTTAGATGAACAATAGGGGAGACCAGGGCTGTCATGGTTTTTAAAAATGTCTATGTAGATATTTTCATATATACAGGCATGTATACTCATCGGCCACTTTATTAGGTACACCTTACTAGTACTGGGTTGGATCCACTTTTGCTTTCAGAACTCCCTTAATCCTTCATGGCATAGACTCAACAAGATACTGGAAATATTCCTTAGAGATTTTGATGCATATTGACATAATAGCATCACACAGTTGCAGCAGATTTGTCCCAAAGGTGCTCTATTGGATTAAGACCTGGTGACTGTGGAGGCCATTTGAGTACAGTGAACTCATTGTCACGTTCAAGAAACCAGTCTGAGATGATTCGTGCTTTATGACATCGCAGGTTATCCTGCTGGAAGTAGCCATAAGAAAATCCCCTTTCTTCCTCATTCTGATTCTCGGTTTGAACTACAGCAGATGGTCTTGACCATGTCTACATGCCTAAATGCATTTAGTTGCTGCCATGTGATTGACTGATTATAAATTTGTGTTAAAGAGCAGTTGGACAGGTGTACCTAATAAAGTGGCTGGTGAGTGTAAAAAAATGAACTTTACTATTAGTCATTTAACAGACATGTTCATTCAAAATTTAGACTGAGTAAGGCAGCAAGTGATTTATTGTAAAGAGACAGTACTGACGTCAAGAGCTACTACTACAAAGCTTCTGATTTTGTTAGAAAAATACAAGCTACAACAGGTAAGGGATACAATTTATTTGGTTTTTGTAAAAAAGATTGTGGTGAGGCGGTGGCGTAGTAGGTAGTGCTTTCGCCTTACAGCAAGAAGTTCACTGGTTTGAGCCTCGGCTGGGTCAGTGCATGTTCTCTCCACTTTCGTGTGGGTTTCCACTAGGTGCTCCGGTTTCCCCCACAGTCCAAAGACATGTGGTACAGGTGAATTGGTATAGGCTAAACTTTCCGTAGTATATGAGTGTGAATGAGTGTGTACAAATTAATAAAATGACTAAGCCGAAAAGAAAATGAATGAATGAATAAAAACTCTGTAAAAAAGTTTTGCTGCAAAAATATAAAAGCTGGTTAAATATGCAACTTTTGTTTTGGATAACAATTTAAGAAAATACCCTTTTTTTTAGAAACAAGTTCAGTTACTCTCTTGAAATCATTATAATGACTCTTTTATCTTGAATGTGTAGTTAACTGAGATATATTCATTGTGAACTTTCATAAACATATTAACGTCACCGGCAATGTGTGAAATCCAGCATTCTATAAAATGGAAATGTATAATGACTAAAAAAATGTCAAAGTAGGGCTGCTCGATTATGGGAAATATCTTAATCACGATTATTTTGGTCATAATTGTAATCATGATTAATCAAAACAATTATCAGCTGAAGTAAAAATTATTCACCCTTCTGTGATTTTTTTTTAATATATAAATATTTCTCAAATGATGTTTAACAGAGGAATTTTTCATAATATTTCTTATAATATTGTTTTCTTTTGGAGAAAGGCTTACTTGTTTTATTTCAGCTAAAATAAAAGCAAGTTTAAATATTTTGAAACCTATTTTAATAACTCAATATTATTTGCCCCTTTAAGAAATGTATGCTTTTGATTGTCTGCAGAAGAAACTACTGTTATACAATGACTTGCCTAATTACACTAGTTAAGCCTTTGAATGTCACTTTAAGCTGAATACTAGTATCTTGAAAAAATCAAGCAAAATATAATGTACTGTCATCATGGCAAAGATAAAAGAAATCAGTTATTAGAAATGAGTTATTAAATCTGTTGTTTAAACTGTGCTTTAAGCATCGTCACTGTAAGGAAAAACATTTAGTCAAGAGCAGTGAGGGATTTTCTCCTTTTGTTGTTTGACATTAAGAAGGCATTAGATGCGTGTGCTCTGCTCGTCTCCGAGCTTGTCCGAGGCTTTTAATGTGCTCTTTCGCGCTTTTAAAAATATGAATGATGCGCATCCCGTGCTGCAAAAGATTCACTACGGTACATGCTTTTAGTCATTTTCATGTGGAACTGAGCTTTGCGGAGCAACAAATGTGTACAGCTGGAAAGGGGGCTGTATGATGCAATAATCGTGTATCTCGATTAATGGTTTTTCAAAATCATTAGAAGCCAAAATCGAAACCAGATTTTCGATTAATTGCACAGCCCTATGTCAAAGTATAAAATGGTTACTACTTTATACACTGTTTAGGCCAGGGGTGTCCAAACTCTGTCCTGGAGGGCCGGTGTCCTGCTATGTTTAGCTCCAACTTGCTTTAACACACCTGCCAGGAAGTTTCTAGTATATTTAGTAAGAGCTTGATTAGCTGGTTCAGGTGTGTTTGATTAGGGTTGGAGTTAACTCGCCAGGATGCAGCCACTCCAGGACCGAGTTTGGACACCACTGGCCTAGGCATTCTATAGAATGCAGAGTTGCCGTGTGCCAACTAGTATGTAACTGACCTCCCACCCCCCAATTGTTCTCAGTAGTAATGTTGGTGGTGACGCTTGGGTCGTTGTTTGATGGCGATCGAAGCACGTGAGTGTTGAACGTTATTGTAAGATTGAGGTACGAGGTTCCATTACCACAGGGGTCACCAATCTCGGTCCTGGAGAGCCGGTGTCCCTGCAGGGTTTAGCTCCAACTTGCCTCAACACACCTGCCTGGATGTTTCAAATATACCAAGTAAGACCTTGATTAGCTTGTTCAGGTGTGTTTGATTAGGGTTGGAACAAAAATCTGCAGGAAACCGGCCTTCCAGGAATAAGTTTGGTGACCACTACATTACCACATCACAGACAATATTGCCATCATTCTTCTCACAGCATCAGTGTATATTATCCGGCTGAGGTTCTTCACTAATTCGTGAAATATGTGAAATGTGCAAGACCAAAGTGCCTAATACATAAGGTGTTTTGTATGAAAGAAGAAAATTAAGTACATTTCTAAATGCCATTCCAGTCTTACCTAACAAATACTTCAATCTCAGTTCTGTTGTCATTGTTTTTCAGGTAAGAATATCACATGCTTTATTTCGTATTCCTTCCACTTTAAAATACGTAATGATCAATATTTTGCTGTGCTCCTCTGACACTTCGGTTAAATGATACCTGTCATTCTATACCAGGGGGGCCCAAACTTAATCATTTGAAGGACCAAAAACTAAACATCATTAAGAGCTGTGAGCCAAAGATAAACACCAAACTATTTAATATTAAAGTTGCCATGGTAATTTCCTAATTGATTTCAAATTATTTAAAAATATATAAAAAGTATTACTTTGCAATATTAACTAATGCATTATATACATTTTCTTGGCATGCTATACAATAGGGAATTACACACATTGCCGGTAACATGCAGTTAAAGTAAGAATTATTAGCCCATCTGAATTATTAGCCCCCCTGTTTATTTTTTGCCCCCAATTTCTGTTTAATGGAGATTTTTTTTCAACACATTTCTAAACATAATAGTTATAATAACTAATTTCTAATAACTGATTTATTTTATCTTTGCCATGTTGACAGTAAATAATATTTGACTAGATATTTTTCAAGACACTTCTATACAGCTTAAAGTGACATTTAAGGGCTTAACTAGGTTAATTAGGTTAAAGGTGCAGTAGGTGATTATCTTCAGAAGCATTTTTTGTTTCTGAAGGTCTCTTCACAGTCTAATAGTAACGATTAAAGTAAATGATCTAAATGTATTTATATGTATTTTTATATTTTGGGCAAGGCATAAAACTAAAAAATGTTCATCCAATTAAATTGAGTCAGACCGACATCTCTCATAATTTCGATAAGTAGCCCAATCTGTCTGTCAGCAAATGCAGATTTGAACAACTGCGCAGCCGTTTGTAAACAGCTCCGCCGACCGCCGCGCGTTTGCGAGAGAGAGCACGTGCGCGATCGGTAAAAACCTGCTGAATCAAAACTTTTTAAAAACCTGAATCAATATTGTAGTTACCTTTGCACGCTGGAGAAAGGATGAAACAATGGCTGAAGGATTTCTCTTAGACAGGTAATGTTCTGTTTTAAAACTGTTTTAGCTTCACACAAAGCTGATGTAACGGTAAATGTTGTTGTTACAAATGGGTTATATCTTCACAGAAGTGTTGTTCAGCCACTAAAATCTTCTGATGAAAGATTAATAAAACTATTTTCAGTTTTATAAGGGACCTTTTACAGCATCGATAAAGTAGATTTTAATTAGTTTAACAACAAAACACAAGTAAATAGCGATATTCCACCTAGTCTGACCCTATATTGTTTACCATGCAACTACATATTTGCTCTGAAATAGCATGTCAGTTTGCTTGCACGCCGCCAGACAAGCTCTAGTTGCTTTTAACACATGAGAGAGGGTTCTTTTGCTGTGCTGTATTTAAGGAGGCGTGGCTCTAGACAGCAGGGGAGAGACTGTAGCTGCGTCCCTATATTCTAGTCCCTGTATTCTACGCCATTTTGTAGTATGAATAGTGTAAGTAGTGTGTTCACACTGAAAATTCTAAAAATAATAAGTGCACTTTAATTACCCGGATGATGTACTCATTCAGCCGCTAAAATGAAGTGTGTAATGATGGACACTTCACGCACTCAACGAACGCAGGTTTGCTTACGTAGCGGAAAGGGCGGAGCTATCGGACGCACATGTTGAATAACTTTATTTATTTTGGATGGTGAAAGCAAAATTCTCCTACGAGAGTGATTATTGCGCCTCCCGATGGTGAATACGGCAGTACTTACGGCAGGTATTATTTGATAATTCAGTTGTTTATTTCACTGATTTGGCAACCGTCAAACGTCATCAGGGAAACGGTTTGAATTTCCACTTAGTAAAAAAAACATTAGTGTGCCATTTGGGACAACACTACATACATATACTATCCTGTTGAGTGTGTAAGTGCATAAGTACATAGTGCATGAGTGCATAGTGTATAGTGTGCCATTTAGGACGCAGCTTGTGATTCAGAGATTTATGCTAAGCTGTTAGCATTGTCGAAGATCACCTAGTGCACCTTTAACTAGGCAGGTTAGGGTAATTAGGCAAGTTATTGTTTAACGATGGTTTGTTCTGTTTGTTTTGACCCTAAAATGGTTCATAAAAAATTAAAAACTGCTTTTATTCTAGCCGAAATAAAACAAATATGACTTTCTCTAGAAGAAAAAATATTATCAGACATACTGTTAAAATTTCCTTGCTTTGTCAAACATCATTTGGGAAATATATATTTAAAAAAAAATAATTCTTATATAATAATTCTCAGTTCAACTGTATATATTTAACTGTGTGTGTGTGTGTGTGTGTGTGTGTGTGTGTGTGTGTGTGTGTGTGTGTGTGTATGTATGTATATATATATATATATATATATATATATATATATATATATATATATATATATATATATATATATATATACATATATATATATATATACATACATATATATACACATTTATATTTTACAATTCTAGCCGATTTCAAATGTGTGTATCTGTTCTATATAAACAGTTGAAGTCAGAATTATTAGCCCCCCTTTGAAAAAATCTTCTCTCTGTTAAACAGAAATTGGGGGAAAAAACTATATATATATATATATAGTTATATAATATTATAGTTATATATATATATATATATATATATATATATATATATATATATATATATATATATATATATATATATATATATATATATATATATATATATATATATATATATATATAGTTTTTTTCCCCCAATTTCTGTTTAACAGAGAGAAGATTTTTTCAAAGGGGGGCTAATAATTCTGACTTCAACTGTATATATAGAACAGATACACACATTTGAAATCGGCTAGAATTGTAAAATATAAATGTATGAACTAAAATACATCTGCTACTTTCAATCAGCTGGGAACATGACACAAAATGATTAAACCTAATTTATCCAATTAATCCAATTAATGTCAATTAATTAATTAGATCAACTCATAATTGCACAAAATAAAGTTAAAATTGTTAAATCAGACTTGCAAATCTTACAAACTCCCCTTAAAAATTGGAGCAATGAATAGCATTTTGTTTATAATCTATTGGTCAAAAAAAAAAAAGATTTGCCAGACAATGGTTTTAGATTGCAAAAACTGCTTAAGTCCACAGCTTTTTAATGTGTCACTAAAGATTTTCCACAAGCTGTTCAGTTGAGCTTTTTAACATGACATCTATTGTAGGAATTAAATAATTATAATAAAAAAAAATTCTCTGATATCACTCAGTCTGTGAACTGGCAATTGCGAAACGTGGGTTTGCAGAATAACCCTCCCTCAGTCTCCTGACACATGCTTTGGCTCAGTTTCTTCTGGGCATCCAGCCAGCGAGTCACCCCGAAAAACAATAAATCACTCTGCAGTGCAAATAAGACATTGGGCTTGAAGAATGCAGCTCGCTATGACCTGCAAGTCTGATTGAGAGCGCGACATAAAGCTGCTTCCACAACATGATCAGTGTGTGCCAGTCTCCCGCCCGCCCCAACGCTTAATGTATGGGAATCTCTGCTCCGGGACCAACTGACGGTTGAAACTTACAGAGGGGTTCAACTCCCCACGACCTGTGCACTGAAGCCTGGCGACCTCTGACCTCTCGCCTCATTATCTAGCGCTGAGGCTGCGCTCGAGGCTGGGGTGATAAACTCTGACCCTTGCTTTTTAACCTGGAAGGGGGAGTCTGGAGACGAGCCATGTAAGTTCTTGTTACCAGATGCTTTTGTTTTGTGCGCTGGAAGGGTGGACCTGCGCCGAGTAAATGGCAAAATCACATTCGCCACCTCAGAGATCAGATATAACACACACACATCATTGTGCGGTTGATTTCAGTGGGGAATTTCAAGCTTCGGCCAATCTGGTCACGGTTTGTTCTGTCAGAGGGATCCAATAGAGCCTTTGGTATTTTATAACGGAATGACTTTTCCAAATCTTCACTAGCCACATCCTGCATTCTTCCTAATTACTCGGTTCAGGGAATCGATGATGTGATAGGAGCCCGGAAGCTTTGAAAACTGGAAAACACACCCGGATAGGTTCAATCAGCTGGCGGAAGGACAATAATAATAACTGAATCAAAACCATCAGATACTTTTTAGAAAGGAAAATCCAAGCAAAATAACTTTTTTGCAGAAGATAATACGTACAGTTAGAAACCAGAAGTTTACATACACTCTAAAAAATTTTTACATAATTACTATTTATAAAAAATGTCTGGTGGTAAATCATAGTAAACGTTCTAGGTCCGTTAGGATTACCTATGATTTACATGCACTAAATGCTGGAATAATGAGTGATTTTTTTTTTTTTTTGAGAATTTTTTATTTATTTCTAGACATAAGTTACATACATTTCCTTGGTATTTTTTGTTTTAGTTTTGCTTTTAAACTGTATAACTTTGGTCAAATGTTTTGGGTATCCTTCTACGAGCTTCTCACAATAGTTTGAAGGAATTTAGGCCCATTCCCCCTGACAGAATTGGTGTAACGGAGTCAGATTTGTAGGCTGTCTTGCTCGCACAAGCTTTTTCAACTCTGCCCACAAATTTTCTATAGGATTGAGGATCAGGGCTTTGTGATGGCCACTCTAAAACATTTACTCTGTTGTCCTTAAAGGGTCACGTAACACCAAAACACATTTTTTGAGCTGTTGACAGTCGTATATGTGTCCCACACTGCTAAAAACACTATTAGGACACCTATATTTCACTAAAAAGTGTAAATTGGTTGTTTTTGCGTTATTTCAAGCAAATTCGTACTTCCGGTTTGAAACAAATTTTTGAAGCTGCGTCACGGTCATGACATAATAGCGTGTATTCCAGCGTGCAGACTGGACGTCTGTCACAGAGTGTGTCTTATTACGTCTTACAGTGTGATGCATTAATGCATGATTAAGGCTTGGTTCAAACCAATCAGCGCGCTCTATTGTGCAACTTCATTGATATTCATTACTGTCACCGTGTTTACACGACAGAGACACCACGTTGTGTTGGCAAAACAAGCGTGAAGTGTTGCTTTTATAGTTTGCTGCCATTAAGTTTTGTTTTCATTTTCTCTCTGTGAGAGCTCATCTGGAGTCACGTGAGGATTAACAGTGTACGCGACACTCGACAACAATAACTTAACTTACGTGTCTAGGGAGGATTATTGTTTACCTGAGAGCTGTTCTCATCTGCAAACGCTGAGATCTGGATTCGCTTGTAGTCTTCTCTTCATAAAGACGCGGCTCTAGTTGCTGGTTATTGTCCTGTCTCTACAGATTTGGTAAGTGAGCGACCAGTGCTCTTTGTTTATTCAGTTTTTTCGTATCTAACTAAGTTAACTATTGCACCGAGTGTAAACATGTTAGCACCACAACCAAACTTTAACCTCGTGTAGGGTTTTTACCGCATTTAGTGACCGGAATAACACACACGGCTTTCTGACACTACCTGCCGTGTGCATCTAAGTTTCCGGGAAATGCGGAGGGTTTTTTTTCTCTCATTCGCCGTGCGGTATCAAACATTGCATGAAAAATACATGCTTAGAGCAGCTCCTCGAATCAAATATCTCGTTTGTCGCGAGGGGCATGAATGAATTCCCTGAATGAAAGAGCCAAACTGCAGTTAAAGTCCACCATTTAATAATTTGGCAAATAATTCGACTACAGATGTCCATGTAGGTTAAACACCATCACTTTCTCCTGTGTGTGTGTATTTTGACTCTGAAACTCGCGCATGCCCAAATAGACACTCCTACACCCTCCCACTTTAGTTCCTCCGACACTCCCCCCTAAACAGAGCTGGACACGCCCACTTTTCTGACTTTTTCCAAAGTAGAGGTGTGAAAACACCCTGCTGAAACGAGGGGGTTTCATGGCCCTTTAAAGCACATTTTCACTAATTTGGCAGTATGCTTAGGGTCATGGTCTGTTTGGAAGACCCATTTTTGGCCAAGTTTTAATTTCCTGGCAGATTTCTTGAGATGTTGCTTTAGTATTTCTATATACTGTTCTTTCTTCATGATGCTATCTATTCTGTGAAGTGGACCAGTCCCTCCTGCAGCAAAACAGCCCCACAACATGATGCTGCCGTCCCCATACTTCACAGTTGGGATGGTGTTCTTAAGCTTGTAAGCTTTCCCCTTTTTCCTCTAAATGTAACACTCGTCTTTATGGTCAAACAGTTCAATCTTAGTTCCATTAGACCACAGGACATGTCTCCAAAAATTTGTCTTTTCCCCAGTGTAATTTAGCAAATTGTAATCTGGCTTTTTTGTAGGTTCTGTCTTGTTGATTGTCCCATGTTGTCACAAAAAGAAGCAGTGTGTTTGAGGTTTTCCTTAAATACTATTCTACAGTTGTGCCTCCAATTAACTCAAATGCTGTCAATTAGCCATTTAGAAACTTCCAAAACCTTGACACCATCATCTGAGCTTTTTCAGAGGCATAATAATATTATTGTATGTAAACTTGACTTTCAAGAAAAGTTATAACAATTTCTCAAAAAATATCTCTCTCATTATTCTGCTATTTAGCATAACAGAAGCAAATGTGATAATCCTAACTTGCCTAAAAGAGAAAAGGTTTAGTTACATTAACATCTGACTTTTTTTATGGTTATGTGCCTTTTTATACAGTGTATGTAAACTTTAGGTTTCCACTGTATTTACACATACATTTTATTTCAAATATTTCTCAAGTGCTGGAGAGAATGAAGACTTTTTTTTCAACTTTTAGTAGTTTAAAAAATAATATTTTTTTAAATAATTAATTTATTTTGTCTTTGCCATGATGACACTTAATAATTACATAATAATTTACCCAAAATTTTATTTGGCAAGTATTCAGCTTACAATTCAATTTAACGGCTTAACGTAGGCCCCGTTTGCACTAATACGTTTTAGTTTTAAAATGCATAAGTTTTGCTACTGTTATACTATCTGTCCACACTACGCCGGAGTTTTCGAGTGCCGAAAGCTGAGCTTTTTAAAATCGCTGAAGAGGCCGTTTTCATTTGAAAATGCTGCTGCTCTGTGCTAGTGTGGATGGGGGAAAACAAAGACATCTGAAAATGGAGGCATGGCTACAGACATTCCCCTATCTGATTGGGGCTTTTTCCTTAATACTAAGTAGCCTACACAAAGGCTCCAATTCTACCCCTTAGCCCTTCCCCTTACCCCTACCCCTTATTTTGGGTGTCCCAATTATCTTTAGCTTAAAGGCGTAGGGCTAAGAGAAAGGGCTAGACACCCCTTCAAACAGAGATTTTTCTGGACCTTATCGAAACCAAGGGGTAAGATAATTTCAGAGAATAAACCAGCTAAAACATCAGCATAGCTTCACACAGAAGGAGATGCACAAATTACTATTTTTTTTGTCATTATTACAACAAACATGTATATGTTCTAATATATTCATAACTGTGTTCATATTTTACTGTCATGCTTTAAAAAAAACGCTAAAAGTAAAACAGCTAAATTTCGCTATCTATAATGCCTTATATTAGATCCTGTACAGCAGTCCCACAACATTCTGTCACTCAATGAAATTCGAATACCCTGTCAGAAAAGCCTAGTGGGTGGGAATGAGCATTTTACAGTGTCTGCTATAATGTTAGTGTTGTTTTCTGTGTATTTACATAAATGAATATCGCCACTGTGTAAATGCACAGTAGATCTTATTGCCACATTAGATGCAAAATATAAATATAATCTCAGTATATATATTCTCTTAAAAAAAGCAGGGTTATTTAAATCCAAATTTAGGTAAATTATGAAGCAATTTTTCAAATTTAATCTGATTCCAAATTTAAACAGGTTGTTTTTTTTTAATTAGAGACAACCTTTATTATTATTTATTTTTTGAGTGTGTCCAGTATTTTTGTTGTACAGTAACACAGAAGTCCATTGAACAGAAAGCCAACCCCCAGTAGGTGGCAGAACAAACATCTCCAGCTTCACTCTCTCTATGTGTGTGACATATCTACAGTCCAAAATAACATCAGCAAATAACTATCAGCTCCAGGGTCATGTACAGCTGTTTGCATGTTCCAGTGAACATTTACACTGTCAAACGGCCGAGAGGAATGTTTTCGCGTCCACCTAATAAAAGTTTACCTCTGCATTCGTCTTCGTACGTCTGCAGCAAGTGTGAAATACTCAGCTCTCTATAACATCCTGTCATTTGGCGAGGCCAGCAACATTTTCTTTGCGCTTTATTAGGATCCAGCAATATGCATTCGGATACTACAGATCAGTGGATGAACCACCGAAAGTCTTAATCTTGTTTTATAACTTCCCTTCGTCTGTGAGGAAATAAAGCGAGCAGCTGCCAAAACTCTCCCCCTCTCATGTCTTCAAACGCTGTGGATTAAGCTCCATTAGCACTGGCCCGCTGCCCCGCGAGAGTATAGCACCGCAGAGAAACCCACCAAACCAAAGCCCAATTAGAGCTCTTAGAATTAAAACAGTCACATGAGAGATTATTTGATTGGCCAGCCCAAAATTGGAGTAAATATGAAACATTTGACCTTTTGTTTCCTTGATTGACTCTTGAAAGATACATAAATCTTTCACTGAAATGATTGAAACTACAGTGGTTAGTGGTCCTTGGTGAAATATGATTAGGGATGCAAGATATATTAGTCCCCATATTTATATCGGCCAATAACTGCTGTTTTTAATATCGGTTGTTATTGGTTTGACAACAAATTTAGGCCGATATCTTTTAGTAGATAAACTATGCATTATTTCCACTGGTTGAACCCCCTGCATTTACTTGATGTCTTCTGCTTATTTGGTTTATGTTCATTGATATGGGTGCTTTATTTATTGTGTTATATTTTATGTAGATTTTATTTATACAAAAGAAAGTTGGACATAGAAAACAATAGCTTTAGAGATTTAGAGATTAATGTTTTAAAATAAAATCAGTTGCTCACTTTATGCATTTTTCTTTTATTTTTGCAATCATGCAGAAAAATCAGAGAAGTAATCAATGTATTTATATTAAATTAGGTTAACTTTTTAAGTTAGATTAATAAGACAAGTCATTGGACAACAGTGGTTTGTTTTGTAGACAATCAACAAAAAAGGGCAGTGGGGTTAATAATACTGATCATAATAACATTCATTTTCAACTACTTTTCCGTGGCCTAGTCGTAGGGGCAGCAGTCTCGGGAGAGAACTCATTTCGGCCACAAGATCTTATCCTTTCTGTCATGACCCAAAGCTCATGACCATAGGTGAGAGTCGAAACGTAGATTGAACAGTAAATCAGAAGCCCTAGTTGAAAGAAAATTTGTAAAAATAAATAAATAAATATATTATTATTTATAATACAATAAATAAATAATTAATAAATTAATAATAATAATAATACTTTCACCAGATGAAAAAATTATGTAATACTATATAATAGAAAATACTGTAAAAACCTCCTTGCTCTGTTAAACTTCACTTGGGAAATTACTTGTTTGAGAGAATTTGAATTTGTATTTAGTGCTAGACAATATATCAATTCAGCATTATTTCACAGTGTGGACATCCGCCATCGTCCCATTGCAGGATCTGCAGTGTCGAGTGGGGTCTATAGGAACCATATTTCAGAATGTGATGCGTGGAGTCACTGCGAAGTACAACCATGAATGAAAGATTGTCTATTCTAAATGTTTTTATGGACTGTGATGTTTGAGTGAATTTAAACTATTTCATACATTCTTAAGTTTGTAGGTTTGACAAAGACTGTCAGTATTACGTATAAAATAAAGACAATAGAGTGCTATTTCACTTCTGATTATTAAATATTTGTGCATGAATACTTACTCCCCAGAAAATCGCAGAACACAGTTTATTTAATTTACATTTTTGGACTATTGAATTCAACTGTCATTTGTTTATTATATTTTAAGCAGATACCATCTCTATAAAATGATCCCAATTTATGTTAAATCATAAATTCTTTAGCAATAGAGGTATTTTTATATATTTTTTTATATTTTTGCGGCCGGAAGGGCATTCACTGCGTAAAAATGTGCTGGATAAGTTGGTAGTTCATTCCGCTGTGGCGATCCCACACTACAGATTACAGGGACTAAGCCGAAAATAAATTTAATGAATTGGTTGGATTTTTGTGGCTTGCTATTGGTCAGTGTCTTGTGAGTGACAGGTTTCCCCGCACTAATTATAATAATAATAATAATAATAATAATAATAATAATAATAAAGGTACAAATTTGTATCTAAAAGGTCCATATTAATACCTCAAGGGTACATATTAGTCCCTAAAAAGTACAAAAGTGTTCCTCTTAAAATTTGTAGGTACTAATATATAGTTTTGAGGCACCAATATGGACCTTTCAAGTACAAATGTGTACCTTTTGAAAAGGTACCACCCCAATGACAGCTCTTGTACCTTTATTTCTGAGAGTGTACAGACAATTTAGCCTACCCAATTCACCTGTACCACATGTCTTTGGACTGTGGGGGAAACCAGGGCACTCTGAGGAAACTCACGCAAACCTTACCTCACCCTACATTTTTTAAATACCTCGTTTGAAAAGCTGTATAAATCTGATTTATGTCATGACCAGACTAGAATAAAAAAAGAGTATTGGAACCTTTATTTCATGCCAACTTTAATATGCAGAGATGACTCAAAAAGCAGTTCAAAGGTTGATTTCACAAAAGTGTAAACACGATCACCTGAAGCATATTGTATGATATTTTTAGATGTATTATTATCAATTAAAGTCTATTTTAAATGCCAAAGATTGTGGTTTGTGTGTGTGTGTCTCTAATGACTAGATTTTCTATTTGATACTAGACGAGACACTAATTTATCTACCTCTCCTTCTCTTTACCCCTGTAGTTTCCAAAGTGTGTCCACCCTGTGACAACGAGTTGAAAGCCGACACCATAATGGAGCACTACTGCGCCAGTGATTTTGGTAAGATATTAACTTTTATAGAGACATTAAATTTGACAACTTAAATAACTGCTCTCTAGAGTTACGCTCTCTTCATAATGGTAAAAATATGTGATGAGAAAATTGATGAGAAAGGCTGCGGTTTGCTTGTGTGGGAAAGTGGCCACTTTAATATTTTGGGGGAAAATATAAAAGGTGACATTATGATAAAGAACAGATTCGACCTGAAGCTGTTATACTGTGCATTACTGCGCAATTATCAGTATTAATACTTAAACAATGAAAAATAATATTAATATTAATTCTATTCATTTAATAAACAACTGATGAAAATTGTAATAGTTGTGATTAATTTTTGTAGTTCCCAACAGTCAGCGAAAGACATCCACACAATCAAATATAATGTAATGTACATATTTATATAGTGCATTTACAGTATTGTGTATGGCCATACACTTAAAGTGCTTCACAATCATGAGGGGGTTTGTCTTTCCACACCACCACCAGTGTGCAGCATGCACTTGGATGATGTGACGGCAGCCACAGGACATTTGCACCAGTGCGTTTACTAAACACCAGCTATAGGTGGAGACTGGAGTAGAGAAACAGTGATAGAGCCAATTCAGTAGATGGGGATGATTGGAACATTCTAAAATCAAACTAGAAAGGTAAAGTTTTTTGACAAACTTCATGTTGCCTTGAGAAAGCCTGTTGGAAGTAGTTTATTTAGTTTGAAATAGCATCAAGCTAGCTAAAAGCAACATAAATAAAAAATCACATTACATTATATTATTAAGTATGAGCACAATTCTATCATGAATTAACATAGTTCTAACGTGAATTAGCATGATTTTAGCATTAATTGGCATATTGTTAGCATGTTTCCATTATGAATTAACCTGTTGTTAGCATGATTCTAGAACGAATTTGCATGATTCTAACAAAAAATTAGCATGTTGTTAGCATGATTCTAGGATGAATTATCATGTTGTTAGTATGATTCCAACATGAACTAGCATGTTGTTAGCATGTTTCCAACAAGAATTAGCATGTTGTTAACATGTTTCTTGTTTGAATTGGCATATTAAGAGCTATTTCATGTTGGAAACTTACTAATCCATGCTCAAATGAAACTAACAACGTGGTGGAATCATGAAAGCAACATGCTAATATGTTTCTAACATCGATTAGCATGTTGCTTTCATGATTCCAGCACGTTGTTAGTTTGATTCGAGCATGGATTAGTAAGTTTCCAACATGAATTAGCATGTTGGTAACATGTTTCTTGTTTGAATTAGCATGTTGCAAGGAGGTTTCTAACATGAATGATCATGTTAGCATGATTCTAATCTCAATTAACATGTTGCAATCATAGTTCTAGCATGGATTAGCATGCTGTTAGCATGATTCCAGCATGGATTAGCATGCTGGTAATCATGTTCCTAGCGTGAATTAGCATTTTGTTAGCATGATTTTGTTAGCACTTCACAGTGGCGCAGTGAGTAGCGTCGGCTGGGTCAGCTGGCATTTCTGTGTGGAGTTTGCATGTTCTCCCTGTGTGGGTTTCTTCCGGGTGCTCCGGTTTCAAAAACACAGTCCAAAGACATGTGGCACAGGTAAATTGGATAGCCTAAGTTGTCCATAGTGTATCTGTGTGAATGAGTGTTTATGGATATTTCCCAGAGATGGCATCCTTAAAATATATGCTGGATAAGTTGGCGGTTTATTCCGCTATAGATTAATAAAGGGACTAAGCCGAAAAGTGAATGAATGAATGTATGATTCCAACATGAATTAGCATATTGTTAGCATGTTTATAAAACAAATTAGCATGTTGTTAGCATGATTCTAACATGAATTAGAAACTTGCATGGTTTTAGCATAAATCTGCATGTTTCTAACATGAATTAATATGCTGTTAGCATGATTATAGCAAGAATTAGAATGTAATTACCATGATTTTAGCATGAATTTGCATGTTTCTAACATGAATTAGCAAGTGCTAGCATGATTCTAGCATAAATTAGCATGTAACTAACA
Source organism: Danio rerio (assembly GCF_052040795.2). Classification (NCBI taxonomy): domain Eukaryota; kingdom Metazoa; phylum Chordata; class Actinopteri; order Cypriniformes; family Danionidae; genus Danio; species Danio rerio. Next base: position 42,544,699 of record NC_141033.1, on the reverse strand, counting down.
TGATTTTAGCATGAATCAGCAGTTTTCTAACATGAATTAGCATGTTGTTAGCATCATCCTAGCATGAATTAACATGTAACTAACACAATTTAAGCATGAATCGGCATGTTTCTAGCATGAATTAGCATATGCTAGCATGACTAGCATGTCACTAGCATTTTGCTGGCATATTTCCAGCAAGATGTCAGTAGCATATTAGAATTATTAGCATGTGTTAGCAGCTAGTCACAGTCTATAAGACAGTTGCTTGAGTGTTGTACGTGGTTGTTATTGCGTGACTAGTACGTTTAAAGGTTATCAATGATTGGTTGCTGGCTAGACTGAGTTAAATGAGGCCAATCTTAAGTCTGTAAGACAGTCTGATGCAGAGTTATGAGCTCACAAAGTTTGACCCAATGTTAAGTCAATGGGACTTTTCCAAATTTTCCAGGTCAGTTTTCGGAAAACCAAAAGTGAGACCCGTTTAAAGGTCTCAAGCAGGGGTGTGCAAACTCGGTCCTGGAGGGCCGGTGTCACAGTTTTGCTCTAACACTAATCAAACACACTTGAACATGCAAACCAGTGTCTTCAAGATCACTAGATATCTATAAGCAGGTGTGTTTGATTAGAGTTGGAGATAAACTGTGCAGGATACCGGCCCTCCAGGACTAAGTTTGCCCACCCCTGGTCTAAAGGGATAGGGAAAGGGTTTGTAGGTTAAGACTTGAAAGGTTTAGGAGGAGATAGACTTTAAAAAGTCGCTCAAGCCACCATAATCAAATGTAATGAAAAAAAGAAATAACTTTCAAAAGAATGAAAGTTCTAATGCTAAACACTCTGCATATCTACAGTAATTGCAGCAGAATGGCATTGCACAGGACACATGTAAGCGTTCATATGGAATGGACATCCAGGTTTAAAGATTAGTGCTGGAAGATTCATGTTGCAATAGTTTTGGATTCTTTATGGCTCATTTAAAGTGATGCATTCGGAGCAGAGTTCCATTGATCTGTCAAAGGTGAATCTCCAGAATGAGTCTCTGGCATCGAATAAAAGATTTTCGAGTTTAGAAGTCATTGGAAAAGCCGTCCCCATAGACAGCAGAGGGTTACAGCACAGTAGAGCCACACAACGCCTGACTTATCTTTGGCTGTGAGGCCTGTTTCTCTTGGATTTGCATGTATTTTCCTTAATAACTAAGACAGATGACATCAGAAAATATTGTTAGAAGTACTACAAGAGCTCTGTGTTTTAGATTCCGCACGTTAAAGTCAAAAAGTCCAGGCATTCAGTTATAATGTTTGAAAAATAAAAAATAAATAAATAAAAGTAAAATCTGGTTGTTGAGATCTAATACTCCACATACTGAAAGCATAATGCATGACAGGATATTACCGCCTGATTCATTTCTTCCTCCGATCTCTATCTCACTTCATTTCACTGGTATATGGCCACATGACTTCTTGTTTGTTGACTAAAGCTGCACAGTTTATTATGATAGTGAGTTTAATAGTGCAGTCTGTTAGTCTTACTTGGATGTGGCGGCTGGTTTCTACAATGTAACAGCAATCAGTGTGTCAACACGTAGCGGACAGCAGCACATTTGCTTAGGTCAAATCGCTTAAGGTTTTTGCATGTGTCGAACTCTTCACTAGAGTGTATTTATTGGCTCTGAGTACAACTGACTTCAATTTGTTATATAGAGATGTAAAAATGCATTGTTTTAAAGTTTGGTTATTAGATTTAAAATCTGTGTTCTTACCTAAAAGAAAAATAATCTAGTGTTGCTTTATTTACTTATTTAACCCGGAAGGTCCTGTTGAGATACAATGTCTCTTCTACCATGGAGTCCTGAAAATAATGATAATTCCTTACGTTTATAAAGATAAATACTGCCTACAATAATCATCCTCCAACAGTCAAACTATGTTTACATGTGCACGCCTTTTTGACTGTGTACTTGTCTATTTGTTTTTATATACACTCACCGGCCACTTTATTAGGTACACTTGCCCAACTGCTCGTTAATGCGAATTTTTAATCAGCCAATCACATGGCAGTAACTCAATGGATTTGGGCATGTAGACACGGTCAAGATGATCTGCTGCAGTTCAAAGGAAGCATCAGAATGGGGAAGAAAAGTAATAAATATGTATTTTTTGTCTATAAAACTCCAGTGCATTTTAGATTCCAGCTCCACAACTTCATATTTTGTTTTCAGAAAAAAGAAATTCATAAATTCCAGAAACAATATGAAGCTGTTTAGATGATGGGGGATGAGGGATATCCTTGGAAGGACAGTACTTTCTGTTCACTTCCATTGAAAAAGACAAACTTGTAGTCTTCAATCATTCTTAAAGAAAAAAAAAAAAGATTTTTGTAAAATCTAAACAGTACTGTACATCACAGTTTGTTTTTCTCCTAATTGTATCATATCATATATTATTTGTGTGCTATTGAGCCATTTTTATCTTTTTAACTATTTTTATAGCGTAACAGTAGATGTTATTTACTGCCATTACATGGCTAAATTTCTTATTTTGTATTAATATTTAATATTTATAAGCCATTTATAACCACTTTAAAGTACATTTTTCAGACAAAAATAACCTATATGATCTCATTGCTTCTGTGTCACGTTATTTCCACTAATGGTAATATTGAGCAGTCTGAAAATGAACTGTCTTTAATCACCCTATTTAAGGAAGCCCTGATTAGGATAAAGAACATTAATAGGGAGTCTTTTCTTCAGAGATTCATCACTGCACTGCACTGACAATCCTTGGAGTTGAACATAATCCAATGATAATCACAGCATTATAGTGGCTTGGCTAATTGCATATACAGTGCAAATATATTATTTAACATTATAAATACTGCTAAATTTCTCCAGAATGACTTCAGCGGTAATGCTGGTGTGCCATTTTAATAGCTTTTCCAGATTAGGCTAAATGGTAAAGCAGTTCAGATAGAAAAAAGAGAAGATATTACTTATTGTGGGAATGTAAATAGTAATTCATTTATTACAGTTTAATAAAACTTACTGTCATAGAAATGTACTGTACATACAGTGTTCAGATGTCATTTTTTGGTCACACTTTACAATAAGGTACATTAGTTAATGTTAATTAATGTATTTACTAACATGAACAAACAATGAACAATACATTTAATACTGTATTTGTTAATGTTAGTTAACATTAGTTAATGAAAATACAGCAGTTTATTGTTAGTTCGTATTAACTCATGGTGCATTAACTAATGTTAACAAGCATGGACTTGGATGTTAATAATGCATTAGTAAATTTTCAATTATGATTAATATATGCTGTACATGTGTTGTTCATGATTAGTTCATGTTAGTAAATGCATTAATGAACCTTATTGTAAAGTGTTACCCATTTTTTTAATACTTGTCAGGTGTTTGTCTGAGAGAAGAGACTAAGAGTTTAAGAGTATGAGACCAGACCATAGATAATAAAATGGTAAATAGACACTATAATATTTGTACACTATACTTTTTCATTTGCTTATACAGTATATACCTATTTTTGGGGTTTCATTCAACAGTATATACATTTACTTTGTATTATTTGAGAAATATGTTGTATAACAAACATCAACAATTTTTTTTTTTATTTCATTATCATTTTTTCTTTCATTGCTGTATTAATAATGACTGTTGAGATGACTTTGAGTTCAATATATTATTTTAGTATCGCTTAGATCAAGAGTGTCCAAAGTTGGTCCTGGAGGGCCGGTGTCCTGCATAGTTTAGCTGCAACTTCCCTCAACACACCTCCCTGAAAGTTTCTAGTACACTTTGAAAGAGCTTGATTAGCTGGTTCAGATGTGTTGAATCGGGGTTGGAACCAAAATATGCAGGAAACCAGCCCTCCAGGACCAAGTTTGGACACCCCTGGCTTAGATATTCTAATGAGTTGTGTGACCATAGTGTTCGAAAGAAACTCCTGGCGTACCTGATCTCTGTTACCCTGATAAAGTGTTTGCAGAGACGTGGAGATGCAGTCAATAAAAGCTTTTAATTATTTTTCCACATTTTTCGAGTGCCTTGGACTTATTTTTGCAGTAAATGGACAGTTTTTCCATTTTAACCAAATGTTTTTATCTCAGTGTCTTGTTTAGTTTGGCTTTTACAATGTTTTAAGCTTTAATGACCTTTTGAAATTACTAAAATCATTTGCCAAAGTGATATGGGACTAATGGGGTAAAAACCTCATATGCGACCCTGGACTATAAAAGCAGTCATAAGTGTCTTTTTGGAATTTTCAAATATGAAATTAAAGAAATAAACTTTCCATTGCTGGTTTAGTTTGTTAGGACAGGAATATATTAGGATATGATAAGCTGTATAACTGTATTAGGATACAGTTGTTTAATATTAAGATACAACTATTTGGATATTTGTAGTGCAAGGGTGCAAAGAAAATCTATAAATTGAGAAAATCATCTTTAAAGTTGTCCAAATTAGGTACATACAGTAGCAATTTTACTGATCAAAAAATGAGATTTTAATGTATTTATAATATCCAATTTACCAAATATGATCTGTGTTTACTGTAATATTCCAAAACTTTTTTTGCATAAAATAAATGAATTATTTTTACCCACACAATGTATGTTTTGCTGTTGCCAAAAATGTACCCATGCAACATAACTGGAAACATGAACAAACATGATTGGTTTTGTCATCCAGGGTCACATATAAATAGTACTGTATAGCCGTATACATACAGTATATTCATCAACCAATCAGAATCAAGCATTCAACAGACTTTTTGTATCATCTGAAAATAAAACAATGTCCGATGTTTTTTGATTCCATTTGCCAATTTAGAATATATTACTAGTTCTAAAAACCAAGGCAAGTCTATTACCCGACTCTGGTTTTGGTTAGGTTTCAGACTTACTGAAAGAAGGCTGCAAATGCTCAGGGTGACACTTTTCTCCTTGCCATCCTTCATCTGCTGTCAGACCTACTGCCAGCAATTTAAAGCAGCTCTTGTGGTTTCGGCTTGTCACCACGATATTGCCCAGGCGTGTTCACTCCTCACAAGCATTATGGGTCATGAGCGATTACCTGAATCTGAGAAAAAAATAAAAAAATAAAACACTGTGAAACTGAACTACATGGTTAGGCATGTGAGATGTACAGTAATACGATTATTTATCTGTGACTAAATGCACATTTGTATAGTGGTATATAATTTAAATAGATTACATTTACATTTATACATTTGGCTTTTGTCCAAAGCGACTTATATTTAATGCCTCCTCAATTGTTTCTGTTATATAAAGAGAGGTAACTATGTAATGCTAAGGCTGATTACCCCAAAAAAGTGCAAATAAACACACAGAGCTCTGGAAGCCTTCAAAATCGGTTTATTTGTTCAAGCGTCTGACACAGCAACAGTAGTCTACTATTTTTTTTTAAATAACAAGATTTCTTACACTGAAGGATGGTCACACATTTAGAAATAAAATGTTAACATAGTTAGTGGTGACCTTGACCATTAAAAAGTCATATATCGAGCTATGCAGGTTAACTATGTTTAAATATAATAACTGTAACTGTTATAAGCTGTAAGCTACTACAATTTAAAATCCTAAAAGTTAAGGTAACTCAAACCATTTGAGGAAACAGATTGCAACAAACCATTTAAGTTAAAAAAACTATTCCTAATGAGTACTGTGAACTTAATCCATTTGAGTAAATGAAGCAATTCAAGCACAGTTAAATCCAATAATTGAAGAGAACTCAAACCAACTGAGAACTGTCAAACCCAATAAGTTAAGGCAACTCAAACTGCTTGAGGAAACCGATTGCTACAAACCATTTAAGTAAAAAAAAAAAATAAATAAAAAAAAAAACTAGTCTATATAAGTATTGTGAACACTACACTCATTTAATTTGTTAAAGTTGACTATTGGGTTTTACAGTGTAGTTAATTGTCTCAAGTTAATGAAGTTATGGTAAATAATAACCGTAACCTTTCTTAATTGGATTGTTATGCAATAATGTGCACCGCTTTGTAAAGCTGCTATGAAACAATAATTATTGTGATAATCACTGTACAAATCAACTAAAATGAAATCCAAAAGACCACAACTCAAACACATTAGCACAAAACAAATCACCATGCAACTACATGTATCCATTCACTGTATTATGTTCATTGTGGCAGTACTGAGTTGAAACCCCTTCTGCAGTGATAGTGCACCTAAAAAATGAAACTTCTGTCATCATTCATCCACTTATATTCCACTTGTTCCAAACTTGCCTTGCCTTGGTAAACTATTCCTTGAGGAACTGCCTTAGTTGCATATATGCCACAATTTAAAGATTTTGGTCTATATTGACATGACAGCATAACGAATTTGCAGTAGATTGTACATAATCATGATGTGAATATCCCATTTCATTATACCACAAAGGTGTTTTTTAAAATTGAGATCTGATGTTTGGTTTTGGGAGTTGTGGAGCTGTGAATCGATGGATTTGCTCTTCAGTGTTTGGAATTTTTAGCAGTGAAAATTAAACCACACTGAACTGAACTAAACTGAACTTCAACTCTAAAAACTCTACTGACATACATTTAATCTACTAGAACATCTATGTTGAGCTGTTTTAACACAATTTACATTGTAAAAGCGCTATAGAAATAAAGATTTATTGAACTGAATTGATTTGAATTCAATACATTTGAAATGGGTCTAGAATGTGGAGGCAATTTTAGTATAGTAAACTTGTTGACCGTACCATTTATATGCCATAGTTTAATATCATAGTTTTGTTTCCTTTCAGCTAATCCAGTCTGGTCATTTTTCTCTGACATTTTTTACCCACAACTCACAGGATGTTTTTCCTTTTTCTGATCAGTTTCTGCAAACCCTACACTGTAAAACCCAATAGTCAACTTTATGAAATGAAAAGAGTGTAGTTAACTCAAAATTGACTGAAAGTTAGTTCTACTCATTTCAACCGATCGTTGCAAATCATTTAAGTAAAAAAATAAAAAATAAAAAAATAACTTATATGAGTATTGTAACTTACTCCATTTAAGTTGAATTATTGAGGTATTTAATTAACTCATTACCTTCAACACTAAATTCGAAACTATTTCCAAATGAGTAGAAGTAACTTTAAGTCAATTTTGAGTTAACTACACTCATTACATTTGATAAAGTTGACTATTGGGTTTTACAGTGTAGTTAATTGGTTCAAATTATTAGTAACCAATAAAGTTATGGTAAATAATAACCTTAACCTTTCCGAATTGGATAGTTATGCAAACTAGTTGACCGTACCATTTAGATGCCATAGTTTAATATCATCTTGTTTTCTTTCAGCTGAACCAGTCTAATAATTTTTCTCTGACATTTCCACCCACAACTCACAGGATGTTTTTCCTTTTTCTGATCAGTTTCTGCAAACTCTTTACTAAAAATTGTAACAGTCAACTTTATCAAATGAAATGAGCGTAGTTAACTCAAAATTGACTGAAAGTTAATTCTACTCATTTGGAAATAGTTTTGAATTCAGTGTTGAAGGTAATGAGTTAATACCTCAATAATTCAACTTAAATGGAGTAAGTTCACAGTACTCATATAGATTAGGTTTTTTTTTAACTCAAATGGTTTGTTGCAATCGGTTTCCTCAAACGGTTTGAGTTGCCTTAACCTATTGGGTTTTACAGGACTCAGTTGGTTTGAGTTCTCTTTATTTATCGGGTTTTACTGTGGTCAAATTGCTTCATTTACTCAAAAGGATTAAGTTCACAGTACTCATTGGGATTAGTTTTTGAACTTAAATGGTTTGTTGCAATCTGTTTCCTCAAATGGTTTAAGTTACCTTAACTTTTTGGGTTTTACAGTGTATAGTTCTGCATTAGCATTCCAATAGAGCAGCAGTTTCTGATATACTCAGAGCAGCCTTTGTCTCTACAATCTACAACCACTTAAATCCTACTTCTTCCCATTTCGATGCTTCGTTTAAACTATCTTCATCACGTATACATGCCTAAGTTCATTGAGTTACTGCCACATGATTTACCTCATGATTTATGCCTCATTTTTGCATATTTTGCAGGTGATTAAATATCTGCGTTAATAAATAGTTGAACAGGTGTACTTAAGGCAGCATGGTGGGTCAGTGGTTAGCACTGTCGCCTCACAGCATGAAGGTCACTGGTTTGAGTCCCGGCTGGGCCAGGAGGTGTTTCTGTGTTGAGTTTGCATGTTCTCCCTGTGATCCTCTACAGTCCAAAGACATGCGCTATAGGTGAATTGTGTGAAATGTGACTGTATGGGTGTTTCCCAGTACAGGGTTGCGGCTGGAAGGACATCTGCCGGATAAAACATATGCTGGAATAGTTGCCAGTTCATTCCGTGGTGACCCCTGATAAATAAGGGACTAAGCAGAAGGAAAAAAAATGAAATTAAAGGTATACCTAAGAAGGTGGATAGTTATAATACACCCAATGCATTAAAAATCTTTCCAAATCTATTTTCTCTCATTCAATGACGGTAGGAATACACGTTCATTATATTTATAATAAGTTTTAATCCTGATATCTGATTTGTCTTATAACATTTAAAAAGAAATTATCAAAACTAATATTTGTACCAAATATCAGTACCAAATATCCCCAAGCAGGTGAACTAAAACTCTTATCAGCTGAACCTTTTTCAAAAATACATTCCTTCACTTCCAGAGATGCATGAATGTTTATGATAGCAGACAAGGAGCCCAGCTTGCACTGATAATGCTTTTAAATTCTCCATGATGCTTCGGGACAAAATGTTGTCATTGATTAATGCGCTCTCAGCAAGCTTTCAGCACGAGTTCTGTAACAACGCATCAATTATAGGTTTCACTTGCTAGTTGTATAATATAAGACATAAGAAACAAGAGAATCAGAGAATGTGGATCAAAAATGTTTGCTGTAAGCAGAGCTGATCCCTTAAACATTAATACGGTTTCTGAAGAAAAATAAAAAAATAGACATGGTTCAAATAAAAGTTGTAGAGATAAAAGCTTTAGTGCTGGACTCACAAAGGAAAGCTTTGAAGGAATGTTTCCATGTGTACATCCAAACTACATGTACCCATGATAAACAAGACTTGCTGTAAATCTCTAAAAGATGGTTAACATCCTTCCAGAATTGTGATTTTGGTGATGTATGTAATGAAAATCCAAAATATATCAAAGCAAGCAAGGTTTGGTGATGTGGCTGGGCTACCGAAAGGTTGTTCACATTTCACATCTGTCTTTAAAACTTTCCGTTCGACTCCCCGTCTTTTCCCGGGTGAGAGCAATTAGTGCCATCCACATTTAAATGATGCTGCTCTGGGGAGGTGTAAACTATTTCAGCATTCTGCACAGCCCTGCTTCTTCCTGTGTGCTCTTTGTGAACGCTCTTGTTGCTTGAGACAGCAGAAATATATGGGAGAACCAGAGTGTGACCAAAGATCCCATGAGAAGACTTTTTTCTTTTCCAATGGATAAAGTTAAATGATGACACACAGAACCAAGACCTTTTCCGAATAATCTCTTTGCTCTTTTCTTGGAGGTTTTAATAAGATAGTTCAGTTGTAAATGAAAAGGATGTCATTATATTTACACTCCCTTATGTCATTCCAAAGACAAACGTTTCATTTTGGGGTTCATGGGGGAAAATGTAGAGGGTTTATTTATTTATTAAAGAATTTAATTACAAAAATGCTACATTTAAACAAACTTTTAAATAAAATACATGAAGGGTCAATATCAATTTGATTAAAAATATTGTCTAGTTTTAAAACAAGAAATAATGCCAAAACTTTCATTCACAGGTAGTTCCAGTCAGTTTTGATCACTGATCAAAATGTGCTTCTCCCAAACATTTGTAGTTACACTGTAAAAAAAAATTGACCTTAAATTCACAGTAAATTACTGGCTAATAATTGCATTACTTTCACAGTTAAATACTGTATGTAAATTGACAGCAAATTACCGTTAGGTAGTTCACAGTAATTTTACTGTGGTTTTGTTACATTAAATTACTGTGAAATTACAGCCACATAGTGTAACTTTACAGTAGATAGTACCATTAGAAAGTCCATTACTGTGATTTCACAGTAATATCTTGTAGAATTAACTATATTTTACTGTGAAGCAGGCTTTCCTCGGCTATTCATTCTGACATTTACCCTGACTTTGAAATCATTTTGGGCGTTTAACAGTGTTTGGTTTTATGAATCAATTACTTTTGTTCCAGTTTGTTACGTTTTTGGCTAAGCACACAGTTATGTTCATTAAAAATTATTTAATATTTCCATGTTAACCTTATAAAAGCAAATAAAGGTCCAGTGCACCCAAAAAAGAAAAATTATTATGACACTGATGTCATTTCAAAACAGGATGATATTCTTTCAAGTTATTGTTGAAGATGTAAACAAAGTGTTTTGGGGGCTACAATAACAATCTGTTTTTTCTAAATATCAAAAAAGTGCCAAAACTAGCATAAAAGTTCATTTGTATTAATGTCTATGTTGAATGAAATAAAAAGAGTTTGAATTCCTATAACTAACATGCAAAAGATAAAGCCCTTTTTGCAGTAATTTGCTGTAATCATGCAACCTGCCTTAATTTAACAATAAAATGAATACAACACATTACTGTGAATTCCTACAGTTAAATCCTGTAAAGTGATGCTAATGTGATTTACTATGAAAATTACAGTAACATGTTGTAAAGATATGGACTTTTTTTTTTTACTGTGTACAGTACCGTAACCACTTACATGTGCTGCAAAGGAAACAGATGAGGACGGTTAATGGCAGATGCGAAATTTGTAAAATTAGTCCTCATCAATTATGCCACAAAATGAAATTATTTGAAGATATATAGTTAATTTCGAGGGGTAGCATATATTGTCAGCTTCAAATATCTATCGAAATGAATTGATTTTGAATTGAAATGATTGATATGATTGAATGAATTTTTACACCCTTCTTTAAGTAGGTAGTTCATTCTGATAGACATTTGAAGCTGACAAGACGTACTAATTCTGTTTTTTTTTCATGAAATATAACAGATTGAGCTTCCAGTAGTACATTCTGAGGAGGTAGCACAGATCATCAGAACACTGCGCGCCTCTTTCTCTGTCTTTGCACCAAAGCCGGTTGATTTTTAGCATCTAATGATGCGATGAACTAAATTAAACATTCTTAGCACACAGATGTGATCATTCGCTTCAGGGAACAGCCAGTGCTGATCACGTCAGTATAATCGTTCGCGTCAAAGAGTTAAAAGTGTGTTATTTTTCTTTTTTTCTTTCATCATTCAGTATTTCGTGTACTACTAGAGGTACCACACTTTGAGAACCACTGAGGTAGATATTTAAAAGATAATTTGAATGCAAATATGTTTAATGGTTCATTTGATGCTTAAAACTGCTGTCAGAATTTAGGATAAATTACACAATGCAGTTAAAGTTATGACTAAATTACAACAAAAATATTATGTGTTAAAATAATTGTCATGTACAAACTTGCACAAAAGAACATCCAGTACAATTAGGAACATACATTAGCTGTTGAATGATTTTTTTCTCCTCTATGTTTGGCTGTTAGATTAATCAACAATAATAAATGCCTTGATCTTGATATGATATAATTTAAATCTTTTGTTCTATCTACAGCACTCAAGATGAAAATTAAAGAGGCGAAAAAGGAAAAAGGCGACCGCAAGCTCATCGCAGCGCAAAAGAAAAAGAAGGTTCTGAAAATGGGAATACTGAGAAAGAAAGACCTAAAGAAGCTCACTCTATACATCAAGAATGGAGCCAACTGCCCCTGCTCACAACTGGACAACCTAGGGAGCAACTTCCTTATCATGGGCCGCAAAGTAGACCAGCAGCTACTGCTCATGTCCATCCACAAGTGGGACAAAAAGAGCAAGGAACTCAAGTTTGCCATTAAATACATCAAGTCTCAGCAGTGTCCCACCTATCACAGTGTCTTCCAGTGACCAATGACTTTTTGGTGGTCTTCCAATAACTCTTTCAGAGACTGTATCCATGCCTAATTCCGACCATTAGTACAGATGTATTTTATAACTCAAGAAACGGCTTTTGGAAACTGCTTAGGACTTAATCCATCATCAAGTACAGCTACGTTCTGTTGGCAACTGTATCTGCATAAAAAGTTATTGTTTATGAAGCAATCAGCACACTTACGATACTCATGCATATATTTTAGGGAAACTTTCCTGTTTCAGACTACAGGGTTTTTTTTTTTTTTTTTTTGGAAAGACATTGACGACCCTTTCAATCAACATGAGAAAGAAAATTGTGAACAAAAGCTTTAAAGTTAATGAGCACATATTTGATTTCAGTGGCCAGATTCCATTTAAAAGAGTGAAAAAAGAGCAAACATGGTGCCAACTGGGTTTTATTTGTATCTTCTATTTTGTAGATAAGGAATAAAAAGTTTTTATTATATACCACATTGACACAATCGTGATCATTAGCACCAGATTGAGACATAAGTCGGGTTGTGGCTTGAATCTTGGGAGGTAAGACAGCTGATGGATTGAAAAGTGTTGGTCAGGATGGCAGCCCAAATACATCAACCGCAGGCCAGTGAGCAAGTCTGGACAATATCATATTGGCCGAGCTCATGACAGACTATGGACTCGTTCGAGCAGTTTGGTTGGTGAGGTGTTTCTATTCTGCTTTCTATACAGTATGCAACTGTGTTTTCTTTTTTACTAAAGTTATTATATATTGCTACAAACCTATGTACAGTACATGGTATGAAAAGAGCCTTCCAACATTTCATCTGACTGTAATAAAGGATAACATTTAACTGAGCTAGTTCTGTTTAATCTAAAAATTAGGAAAAAAAATTAAGGTTTAATTAAAAAAAAAAAAATCACAGACAAATGACTTTATTTTTTGGCAATGTGTGAACAGCTTAAAACAAAATTTATCAAAGGTTTGGCTTTCCCCAACCAACTAGGAGGTTTATGAAAACTGTAGACTGTAGAATGTTGATAGTTTCTATGCAGTAAAATCTGAAGCACTTATTGTTTACCTGCCCTCCCAAATTTAAGAGACTAATTCAAAGTACAGTCGCACATAGGCTAATGTATACAGCGGGAAAATACGTATTGACCATTCTTTTGGATGTTAATAGCAACCAAAGAAATCTATATCTATATACTGTATGCAAGGAACAAATCTAATTACTTTACAAATGAAGTTAAGTGTAATAAAATGAAATGTATTAAGAAAAAGAGAAAAAGTATTGAAGAAAAGATGAAGAAAGGGAGGTTTAGAAAGACAGTGAAGGCCCAGACAGCAGTTATTCAGCAATCCTCTGCTCTTTCTCATTGTAAATCAAAATTAGCTGCTTCAGTCCAACATCTACATTATCAGGATGATAAAGATAAAACCAGAGTGGACATTTCAGCAACACAATGATCAAAACACAGCCAAGGAAACTCTCAAATGCTTTCAGAGAAAGAAAATCAAGCTGTAGAGTGGCCTAGCCAAACACCTGACTTGAATCCAATATAAAATACAAATTAAAGATCAGAATTGATAAACGAGACCCACAAAACAAAAATAATTAATCTTTTTACAGTACTGTGATGGTTGGGTTTAGAGTCGGAGTGCGCTGTAGAAATTAATTAAATACAATTATTGGGAAATTTAATAAGTAATATAATTAATTTTTGTTAACTTCCTTCAGCAACCATATCTGATCTAGCAACAACCGTCAAATCTACTTTAGCAAGGTTTTCTGATTTTATAAACTACACAGCATTATATTCACAGACTAAATTCAGGCAAACTTTAGCATACAAATATACATTGGATAATCAAAAATGATATAAAGTGTATTACCTTGTAAAACAGTTTAAAATTAAGAATACTTTTTAAAAAGTTTTCAAGGGGCCTTCAATTTCTCTTAATTGATTTATCAGCTGGTAATACATTTTAGGACCCTATGGACACCCTCTAAGTGTCAACCTGTCTAAACAAAAGGCAAAATAGAAATTCCATGATTCAGTGGCAAGCTTTGTAAAAGTAAATAGATTCTCTGAGATTAGGAAGCAAAGAGCCTCCCATCAAATAGATGCTCATGCTGGCTTTGCTGCTATTATGTATATAATGCACAACCCCTCGTTAGCGGCCTTTTGTCTATGGGGGTCTGTCAGCTCAACTCTCACTTTTCAAACAGTCTCCACAGAGCATACATCACACGCAACACAAAACAACACAGTCTAATACGGGCTGCTTTTTACTTTGTGATGGTGCAAGCATCTGATCACCAGAGGTGTTAGACACATTCATGCTGTCCAATTACAGAATGTGAACCACCATGCAACTCGGACCTTGTTTACACTTGCTATTATTACTTGCTTTAATCGATTTGAAAAATCAGATGAGGAAGAACCTCCTGACTATGACCAATCACTTTTGTCCACTTCCACTTTTATTTCTGTAAAAAGAAGGCATGTGGTTGGGTGAATTTACTGTAAAGTTTGCATATGAACACCAAAGACGAAATCTGCTTTCTTTCTGTTCATCTTCCAAATCTATCTTTTTATATTCTGCCGAACAAAATGAGAAAAAAAAAATGATCAAAGTTTTCAGTAAGACCTGTGCATTGTTTTCCAAGTCTTCTGAAGTAATTATGAGAGCTTTGTGTGCAGAAATAAAGCTATTATTTACAGATTTCTCTTAATTAGTGAGATGTTGATAACGGTATAAATTTCACCAAAAGTTGAACAGTGAACAAGTTAAATTGATAACATCCAATTCAGTTTGACCAAAATATTAAGATTAGATCGATTCATTGAAAACAACTGTACCTGTACTTTTAGATAAAGATTTTACAGTGAAGCAACTTGAATTCCAGATGTGTTGCTCACATAAAACTGTTGATTACTTCATTAGACTTCATTTGGCCATTTTTGTTTTTATCTGTCACATTCCCCGAAATAATAACAAAATAATAACAACAACAAGGATCCAAGATGCAAGGTCTTTTAAAAGTACAAAAAATGCAAAGCTGTTCAAAAAAACAAAAAAAACAACAACAAAAAAACCAAAGAAACGTCGTGCTCTATGGAAGAGCCAGTGAAGTCCAGATAGCTCCCTGGAAAACAGCTAGCAGTTCAGAGCTCAACCTGACAAGACACAGAGTAATGTTGAGTCTAGAGTTTGAGCATGCAAAATTCTATCAGTGCTGCGAAAAGAGGTGGGATTAAATAAGATGATTACACATTTTAAAAGCAAGTGATTGCTCCTTTTTTTACATTTTCTCCAAAGAGGTCATGTTTTGATCTTCATCTGATCTCACACAGTCAGGTGATGAGATTTTGTAGGTCAGAGTTCACCAAGCTTGAACTTTGCAACGCAGTGAACTGCAAAACTTATTGCACGAGCTTGCGTTTACATTTGCGTGTATGAATGGAAGTCTATGGGGTGAAAAGTCCAGTGTGACTGCGGCTTCACAATGATAAACAACGAACTGACAATGATACAAAATTTTGTATCATTAAAAACATTTGAGAAACAGATTCTGATATTTGCTACATATAAATTGGCTTTTATCTCATTATATTAATGTAAACACAGCTTACTATCAGTCTGGTTCGCATTGCCAGCAATAGGTCAGACTTGGTTCTAGTGCATGTTGGACTCCGGCAGGGTTGCCCCTCGTCACCAATTCTGTTCATAATTTTGATGGACAGAATTTCAAGGGGCAGCCTTGGGCTGAAGGTGGTCCGATTCGGGGACCATAGGATTTCATCTCTGCTGTTTGCAGACGATCTTGTTCTGTTGGCTTCATTAAACATGGACCTTCAGCATGCACTGGGGTGGTTTGCTGCCAAGTGTGATGCGGCTGGGATGAGAATCAGCACCTCCAATTCCGAAGCCATGGTGCTCCATTGGAAAAAGGTGGTTTGCCATTTGCAGGTTGGAGGAAAGTCCTAACCCATTTGGAGGAGTTTAAGCATCTTGGGGTTTTGTTCACGAGTGGGAGAAGGATGGAATGTGAGATTGACAGACGGATTGGTGCAGCGGCAGCAGTAATGCAGTCGATTTACCGGTCCATTACGGTAAAGAAGGAGCAGAGCCGAAAGGCAAAGCTTTCGATTTACCGGTCAATCTACAATCCTACCTTCACCTATGGTCATGAGATTTGGGCCATGACCGAAAGGACAAGATCTCGGATACAAGCGGCCGAAATGAGTATCCTTCGCAGGGTGGCAGGGCACACTCTTATGGATAGGGTGAGGAGCTCTGACACTTGGGAGGAGCTCGGAATAGCTCCTCCACATCGAGAGAAGTCAGCTGAGGTGACCTGGGCATCTGTTTTGGACGCCTCCTGGACACCTACCTAGGGAGGTGTTTCAGGCATGTCCCATCGGGGGGAGGCCTTGGGGAAGACCCAGGACACGCTGAAGGTGCTATGTCTTTCAGCTGGTCTGGGAACACCTCGGGATCCCCCGCGGAGGAGCTGGAGGAAGTGACTTTTAAAATGTCCGCTAAGCCTCTGCTTACTATAATCAAATCACTTGTAACTTAAACCTTTCTTTACTGTATTAATGATTATTTCAGGTTCAAGTGGTACTTGTAAGAAATTGGATGGAGGCAAAGTATGGCTGTTTGTAATTCATACAGTGCCATCTACTGTTAAAAACTAATCTCAGAATCGATTTAAGGATAGCAGTGCATTTTGAAAATCTCAGAATCAGTGCAGAATCAATTTCTCAAATGATGTTTCACTACAAAATTGGTGTTTAAAAAAAATATGTTGTGTGCCAGACAAATTCAGGAAAACTGCATAGTGTAGTCAATCAGATTCTACAAACTACGTACAAATTTGAAAGTAATGGAGACATGCTCAATTAGACTGAAAAGGAGGAGAGGAAAGATCCAGTGAGACATGAACATGAGATAACTGTGCAGCAGAGAGAGAGAGTGCGACACAAGAAGAGAAAGAGTCTTCTCATAGCAGCTTATCAGACGGACAGTCCTGGCCCCTCACTCTCATCCTTCTGTCAGCATCACCGCAAAGGTCACTTACCGTAATTAAAAAAGCCCTGACGGCCGCGGACAGGGGGAACAGGGCTCCGCTTTGTGCCAGATGACCGGTGATATAAACAGCCCACCACACCAGCAATCAAAAGATAATTTATACCCTCTGTCAGCTTCTGTGTCATACTGATTTCCCTGAAAGGTTAATATCACTGGGAATGTAGGGCCTAGCCAAGAGTGGCCTCAAACCCCTCACTCTCTCTGGTTTTATCTCACCCCAGTAATCTCGGATCCATCAGCAGGGATGGAGAATGGCGCCTTTGTGTTGTTCAATTGCTGCTACTGTGCTTGAAGGCGCGTTGTTGCAGGTTGATTAAAAACTGGCTGAGAGATCAGTAGAGACTCGTGTCTTTGTAGAGGACTTGTTGAGCCACGCTTTTGGGCACTGCAGAAAAAAAACAGCATCCGATGAGTAGCCATCCATAAGTACTTTGAAATCAGTAATTTTAGGGAGTTTTATTTACTTGTGTTTTTTTTTTTTTCAAATGGTGTACATTCAATATAAAGCTGTAAATCTTTATATATCTCCATATTCTGACCACTCATTGTAAACTCAACTCAAATTTGGATGAAATATAGACAAACTCAACAGTTGAGTTTAATGTATTTATTAAATGTTAAACCAAACAGTTGGATTTGTTCATATTTCCCCAAATTTAGGTTGAAACCGCCTAGCATTTTAAGTTGAAATTTAAATTTTGAGTTTAAATTTTGAGTTTTTACTGTACAATACCAGGTAAGCAGCTGAGCAAGTTAACCATGTCAGAAATCACTCCATTGCAGATTTGCATCTGGAAAAAAACACTATGCAACAAGATAGATAGAAAAATCATGTTCTAAAGTAAATATGTTTAAAAAATGCACCACACACACATACTGGATCTCATTCATGAAATATGAGCGGGACTAATTTCTGTGCAAACTGTTCTTAAGTCCTTTTTTAAGTAAATCGTTGCATCGAATTGAATACGACAATTTATGTAAGAATGTTTATATGGATAATTTACACAGAAATTTGTTCCGCTCATGTTTCACGAATGAGGCCTGATGGGGTACATGTAAGACAGGGAATTACAGACAGGATGCGATTGAGTCCTGGCAGCGGATTTCAGCTGAAAGAAAGCTTAAGGAACACTGAGCTCAGACCTATACTTTCCATCTCATGTTTTAATACAGCATGTTTGGCTAGCCCTGAAAACAACTCATCATTTACCATCTGGCCAAGCTGAAATGTCTTTATAGGACGTTCAATAGAGGTTTATCTGTAGCAAAAAAACCAGTCTCTTATTTTGACCAGTGATCATAATATTATGAAGAGATTTATGATCAGTGTTGGAAGTGAAAATAAATTATATATATATATATATATATATATATATATATATATATATATATATATATATATATATATATATATATATATATATCAAACTACATAACGACTATAGTACTTTTTTTAAATGATCAACAAAATGATCATTTTGAATGATCAACAAAAGGTATTTTACTATTAATATGAAAATTACATTGAAATAATTTTATATAGGCCCCAAAACAACTTCAAAACAGGGGCCTCTAAAAAAGGCTTTCCTGAAACCTCAAATACATTGACACTTTATTAGACGTATGTCACTGAAAAAGCACATTCCGGATAGGCTACTTACAATTAGTGGGTGTGCATTGTCTTGATAATAGCTTTAACATCTTGATCATGAGTGATTAGGTTTTATTTTGAGCATGCGTTCAAACTCTCATCTGTCAATCTTGAGCACTGGTTGTACTTAATATTGATATTACTGTTTCTTACCACTTCTATTCAAATATTCAATGTTCCTCCAAATTGTTCCCGATCACTTTCCGACCAGTTTGACAAGCTTTTTCAAAATCCTGAAATAATCCCAGAACGCAATGAACTTGACCTTCCGTTTCCAATATGACAAGAAATATTAGACAATATATTTAACTTGTCTTTTGGAGTCATTATTTTAACACTATATATTACATTACGGGCATCACGGTGGTGCAGTGGGTGGTATGACAGCAAGAAGATCACAGCAATAAGGTCGCTAGTTCGAACCTCAGCTGGGTCATTTGGCTTTTCTGTGTGGAGTTTGCATGTTCTCCCCATGTTCGCGTGGATTTCCTCTGGGTGCTCAGGTTTCCCACACAAGTCCAAAAACATGCCTACAGGTGTAAGCTAAATTGTCCATAGTGTATTTGTGTGAACGAGTGTGTATAGATGTATCCCAGTGATGGGTTGCAGCTGGAAGGGCATTCACTGTGTAAAGCATGTGCTGGAAAAGTTGGCGGTTTATTCCACTGTGGTGACCCCAGATGAATAAAGGGACTAAGTTTAAAAGAAAACGAATGAATGAATGAATGAATGAATGAATGAATGAATGAATGAATGAATGAGTAAATGAATGAATGAATGAATGAATGAATGAATGAATGAATGAATGGATGAATGAATGAATGAATGAATGAATGAATGAATGAATGAATGAATGAATGAATGAATGAATGAATGAATGAAAATTACGCTACACAATTCATTTTAAAATGCTTTTGCAAATAAGCAAAGACAATGATAGTCAGGTTGAGGCAATTTACTAGGAACACAAGAACAAAATAGGCTAAGGTGTAGTTTGTTAAACAAATGCCATTAACCCAGCCTGATTTCATGAAGAAATGTAACTATTTTATCTACAATATTGTCAGAAAATTGGCTAATTCTTTCAAAACCCATGATTTTTAAAAAGAGATGTGCTCCCAAATCCCACATCTAACCCTACCCATCATTGGGGTATGAGCAAACCATGCTGAAATGTCCGGATGAGCTCGTACAAATAAATACAAATTAGCCACTGCATCAAAAATCTGCAAATTGCCATGAGATGGTTGGTTAAGCTAAACACCCTGAACCTTAAAGGGGATCTATTATGTCCCATTTTACAAGATGTAAACTCTATGATGTCCATAGAGTGTGTATGTTAAGTCTCAGCTCAAAATACCTCTTTAAAACTGTCCCTTTGAGGCTTTGATCATAATTGTGCTGTTTTGGCGACTTGACACATTAAATTCAAACAAGATTGTGCTTCTTTTAAAAGAGGACAGAGCTGCAAAGCCTGTGTGTCACCATAGCAGCACAATTAAAACAGAAATAATGTTATCTCTGAGAAAAACTGAAACTATCAAAGGAAGTGGCTCAGAAAATGGTCATGTATGGAGATTACAGTGTTTACTTGTGCATCTAAAAATCCACTTTTATAATCTTCTTAATCCTAGTTCACACTACAAGATTTTAAGCCCGATTTGAGCCCAATGTGGAAGTTACTGAGCTCGCGAACAGATCAAGCTGTGATCGGGGAAAAATCTGGGGGTGCTCTGTGCTCAGCAGTCTTTATGAACTACTGAACAACGCATCAAAGAGGCTAGCTGATGCGTCGCCAAAACCTCGCAGATGAAAATCCAATATCTAGCATGCTGAATATTCTAGAGCGTCGGCCGACTCGACACCTCATGTGGTCACAAGTAGAGACGAGCTGCAGCCAATGAGAGAGCATATCAGCATGAGCTGAATGGTCATTGTGTTCAGGGGCTGAACAGAAATGTCTGTGATTGGCCAAATGGACATTGATGCACTCGCTTCACTTTGGGTTTACACTAAAAATTTTATTTTATTTTATTTTTTGGTATTACAGCCTATTTACTTGTGCTACTAGAGCACCTGCTTTTATTTTCACTTTCATAAATGGTAGCTCTTTCGCGGCACAGGATATGCTGTTTTGAAAGACATCAGCTGATTGATGATGTTTTTAAACACTCCTTTGAAAGCTTTTAGCGAAGTTCGAAACGCTGTCATAGATGTCATCAGCACACAAGTGTTCAGCTTTTTCTGACGGCTACTTCCTCAACATTGTATTGTCTGTGGTTTGGTAGCTTGACTGATCTGTTGGGGAACGAGTTGTTGTCAGATCATGTAGTGTGTGACCCCTAGGGCTGTAACAACGAATCGATTAAATCGTTAAAAATCGATTACTAAAAGCGTTGGCAACAAAATTCATAATTGATCCGTTGTGTTGCACTTCATGGGGGCGTTTGACTGTTAAAAAACACTTTAGTTCAGCTCGGAGCGGAGTGAACAAAGTCTCTCTTGCGCACTGATCCAGAGTTCAACGCCTCAAAGACAAGAATGAGGAGGAAGGAAGTTCAGGGTAAATCACTACAGAATTCTACTTTTGTTTCGTTTTGAAGTGAGGGCCGAAAAAGTCCCTGGTGTGGTGTTTTACTCGTTATCCAGCCTGACAAGCATAACTAGTTAGCATTGGCTTGTTTACACATAGAGCGGCGACAGAAAAATCAAACTGAGCTTTGGTATATTGGCTGGAGGTGAGCCAAAGAAAGACATGTCATATCATTACAATTATGCAGCGTTTTAACCACCTAATGCTTATTTTATATCATAGACATGCAAATACACAAAAGTATTAGTAAAACAAAACACTGTGTTTGTAAAGCACACAAGAAAGTCTAACAATCCAATTAAATACAATTTGCCAACTCATACCAGATACACATTACACATAGTGAAAGTAACTATAAAGTTGAATCTATTCTTCTCTAAGTTCACCAGACACTTACTTGCATGTATTTGGGGAGTAACCTATGAATTTAATGAATCCTGCGTGTTCTACTTTTATTGAGGCAAACTTTATAGATCACGATCACTAACACGTTTATGTGAATTGGAATATCGAGTAGCTGATGACATGAAGAGCAAGCGTGACTATGTTGAATTAAAACAGAAGAAAAAAAAATAAATGGGATACATTTGTCATACAGCGATATTGTTGCTGCAGTGTGTCACATGTCACATGTCATAGATGAATTTGTGTGTGTGTCACAAATTCATCTATGAATTTGCTCTTCAGTGTTTGAACTCTCAGTAATGATTAAATCACACTGAACTGAGCTAAACTGAACTGAACTGAACTGAACTTAAACACTAAAACCTGAACCACACTGTTCCAGTTACTATGACCATTTATGTGAAGCTGCTTTGACACAATCTATATTGTAAAAGCGCTATACAAATAAAGCTGAATTGAATTGAACATGACAAACATAATGTGTCACCACAGAAACATTGAGTGAATAATCGCCTAAAAAATTTACTACTGGTTTTAGAATATTTTAAACCCACTAGCAAAATGATAAATAACAAAGCAGCGGTGGTAGAGTTACTTTGCACGTTGCAAGAATAAAGACTAAAGTTTTTATTCATTCGCCTTTTTTGATCATTCATTTTTCAATCTGTTGCCATGTATAGCTGCACTGCAAAAAAAGCTTTCCTTTCTTTCTTTCTTTCTTTCTTTCTTTCTTTCTTTCTTTCTATTTAGTCTCGTTTCCAGTGCAAATATGTAAAAATATTTTAAATCAAGAACAGATAAGAAAAATGGTATGGTAAGATTAAATGATGTTTAACTTCTGTTTGAAATCAAACAATTTTGCTTGTTTTAAGCAAATAATCACTTAATTTTGACGTGATTTTTTAAAAACAATATATACTATCTTATGCTACTTCATGTGTCTAGTATGTATCTTGAGTTAAGATTTTTTTAGATATTTGTATTGAAAACATGACAAAACTACTTAGTTCGTTTTTTATTTATATTGTTATTATTATTATTATTATTATTATAACAGCTCAGGAATAAGCTTTTTTGAATAAAGGGTTGGAAATGAATGCTGCACTTCGACCCTCAGGTAAATTGAGTTTGAGATTTGAGACACCTGCTGACTGTTTATATCAAGTGTGATTATAAAAAAATATATATATATTACAAAATAAAGTATACTTTTATAGTTTAAACAGTGAATATATATATATATATATATATATATATATATATATATATATATATATATATATATATATATATATATATAAATATAAATATATATATAAATATATATATATATATTGTCATATATCATATATATATATATATATATATATATATATATATATATATATATATATATATATATATATATATATATATATATATATATATATATATATTGTCATCATTAGAGGCTAAATTCACTGTTTAAACTATAAAAATGATTTTTATTACATAAAAAGTTTAAATCCCCTTTAAATCAGGGTCTCTTACCTTAAAATCTACAGGTTAAAATCTCTAAAAGCCTGTTCAAATGTTTTTTTTTTTTCTTTTTCTGCATGTCGTAGTAAACTCTATCAATTACAAAAGTGGGTCTGCATTGGCAGTTGTTAGCAAATCTATATACAGCCTTACCTGCTGGATATACTTGAAAAGGCAAGGCCTTGCAATCCTTCCTGATTGAAACTGCACTATGGAGACATGAATGTGTCTGCGTTCCTGGCTGAACGGGATGTGTGGTGTGACAGCCCTGTTTTGAGAGATGGGTGTTAATAGCAGCTCTGTTCCACAGGATACAGGGAGACCCTCCGCAGTGAAGGCACTCACGGCTTCTGACTTGAAAAATCATTTGAGGCTGATGCATCACTCGACTCTCATCAGCGGCGCAGAATTAATTGCGTGCACAGGAGCTCATAATTTAAGAGCGCAGCATCTGTAAAGTCCATCATCCCGCCGACTGCCTCGCAGAACAAACATGTCCACCATGAGATTTACTCCACCACGGAAAAACAACAGAATTTGATGAATAAATCCATTTCCCTTGCGAGACGGTGTCACCGCTTTGTGAAAGGAACCAACGCAGGGGGCTCTGAGAGGTCAAGGTTGTTGGAAAGGTCACAAAGAGTGACAAGCTTCTGTGTTTTGGCATAGAGGTCATAAACTTTGACCTCCAGGCCCTGAGAGCTCAAGCCTGGGAGAGCCGAACAGGCAAGAGTTAAACGAGGACGTCGTCTCTCGCTAATTGACATAATCTGCCAAATCCAGAATCTGCCCCTCATTTCTCAATCAATAGAGCTGAGACAGTGGAGGGTGAGAGTGGGCCTGTGGTCTGAAGCCATTCAAGCCTTTCCAAAAGCTCCTCTCCAGAAACCTTAACAAATAAAGCTATTCTCTTGGCATTGTTCGTCGGGAATGGCCGACCGCCATGTCTGGCTCCTGCGACCCACTCCTTACAGCACGTCCTCAGAGTAAGTTCCCATGAGGCAAGTGGATGGAAAGCACAAAGCCCCTTTAGCGGGAGAAATACGGCTTTTTATCGGGGTGGTAGAATTGGGGTCATTAGGGTTGTGCCACCCCCTCACTAACCTTTACCTCCCTCATTGCTGTATTAGAGCCCACCCTCAGCTCTACCAGAGGTCCCGCATTCATATGTAGAAGTGGCTTGAGAAAAGCTTCTGGGGAGCTCAGCCACTGATGACCTGCCAATCAATCTGTCACTCATGACTGTCACACTGCGCATATGTGATGGGCTGTTAGACTCTGGAGCCAGTGTTGGGCAGTGGGGTCACGGCAAACAACAGAGCGAGTCATTTAAGCGCATTTCCTATTAGCAAGGGAGTAGCAACATTGTTGTAGGTGTTGGGAAAGTTGATTTGAAAATGAAAATTTGCTGTTAATGTACTCACCCTCAGCCCATCCAAAAACAGATCACCTCACTTCATAAAATCTCAAATTTATTGTCATATTAATTATGCTTGTGTGTATTGGACGCTGAAAGTGCTGTAAGCTACTCGCTTGCATCTTATGAATTACCACAGAGCTAAAAAAATAAATAAATAAATAAATAAATAATTATATATATATATATATATATATATATATATATATATATATATATATATATATATATATATATATATATATATATAGATGTCTGATTTGCTAAATGCCAGAAAAATGAGAAATTTTATTTGAGATTTGTTTTTCTATTTATTTCAATTTCTACTTCTAGACAGTCAAAAGTTTACATACATTAACTTGTTATTTTTTTAGTTTTGCTTTTAAACTATATAACTTTGCTCAAATGTTTTGGGTAACCTTCCAAAAGCTTCTCACAATAGTTTGAAGGAATTTCGGCTCATTCCTCCTGACAGAATTGGTGTAACTGAGTCATATTTTTAGACTGTCTTGCTCACACAAGCTTTTATAACTATGCCCACATACTTTTCTATTGGATTGAGGTCAGGGCGTTGTGATGGCCACTCCAAATCATTCACTCTGTTGTCCTTAAATCACATTTTAAATAGCTGGGTATTGAACATTGGTTCATTTTCATATTTTTAATATGACACATGTACAAGTTATAGCTCAAATGAAAGCTCTTGCCAGTGCTCATACGGTTCTAGCATTCTTTTTACAGAATTATGTTCACATATCAAACAGTTGCCGAATGAATTGCGGTCTTTCCATGGCGCAGAAGTGAAAACAATACATTTATGATCAATCAGCAGCCCCAGATAGCACAGACTGCTGTCATCTCTTGCCTCTTACCTGTGCTTCAGGGCCATTCTCCTCTGTTTGTGAGGTGATGTGCATAAGTAATCTTTTTATATGTCTGACGTGGTCCAAACACAGTGAATTATGTTTGATCAAACAAAAGAATAGTGAAATATGAAAACAATGATCGATCCCTGTGGCTTGTATAGCACCTCTCATCAGTTGGAATATAATAACTTTTACATAGATTAAGGTAGAGACATTTTTCTTTTTTCCTATGATTAGAGACATGTGCAGGAACCACCAAAATTTATTACAGCACCCTAGACAACACAGAACCTAAAAGGTACACTTTCAAATTTGAGTTTATATATATAAAAAAAATAATAAGACAAAAAGCGCCTCTTTTAGGTGTTATAATAACACAGACAAAATATACAGTTATTTTAAACACTTCTAATAGTGTTTTATGAAAATTCAAAGGGTTTTATTTTAAATTATACCAACTTTTTGCCTTTACACCTCAGCATGTGGATTTAAAAGCATGAGCTTTTAAATTTGGTAGGCAAAATCCAGGCGGATATCCCAAAATAGCACTGGAGTTTAATGTAACCTGCTCACCTAAAGTTTACGTTTCATAATATTTATATTATTTTCTAATTATTAACTTAAATAAACTCAAAATATTATATATTTTAAATATCACCAAACCACTGAATCTTAAAGAGTTTTTCTAAATTTGCAAAATAATTAAAAGATATTTTAGAATCCAAAAAACTACAAAGAGCATACCTACAACCGAACCCCAAACTGAATCTTACTGTTTTCAGGACCTACATGTACAACTTAAGGCGAAGAATTTTAAACAATAAACGTACATTAAAAAGGTAAATAATAAGCCATTACATATACAGTATACAAAAATACGATGTTGCTTAATAATGTTTCACACAGTAAGACGTCACAACAATATACTTTCTGTACAAGGTTGATTCCATCGTTTTCCCCATATTTTTCTATAGAGGATTTGTTAGCACAGCTAGCTACATGTTTTGTGTAGCTTGCCCAGCACTGGCTGGCAATGCAATCTACACCTGCAGTGTGAACTATGAATTCAATGTCAAAGAAAATCACAAGGAACACGCTCGGTGGCAATGATTCAAACAGATGGTCTACTCTACACTAGTTTCAGCCAGACACAAAGCTGTAACACATTTAATATGTGGTAAAATTCAATGAGTATGTGACACCACATCTACATAAATGGAAATGGAGGACACTGCTGAAAAATATGTTTGCGTGTTAAGTTAAAGTGAAACATTTATTTGCTTTACATAAATGCATTATTTATGCATCCAGCAGACAATTTAATTCAAAGTGACTAACACAAGCAGTTCCACAAGGAGCAAATGAGATTATTTAAGAGTTATAAGATTCAAAACTTATGTTTTTAGTGTAACCGGTGGCAAATAAGTAATGATGGGCAAAGATTAGTCACGATTAATCTCATCGAAAAAATAAAAGTTCGACATATGTGTACTGTAAATGTGTATTATATATATTTTTTATGTGTGACACATGCACATACACAGAAATTTATTTATATATATATATATATATATATATATATATATATATATATATATATATATATATATATATATATATAAATGTACATATAATTTGTATCATATACATATATTTTATATCTGAATTAAATATAAGATAATATGTAATACAATAAACATTTTCTCAAATATATGCATGCATTTGTGTATTTATATATACAGTTGAAATCAAAATTATTATACCGCATTTGATTTTTTTTCTTTTTTAAATATTTACCAAATAATGTTTAGCAGATTTAGGAATTTTTTACAGTATTTCCTATAATAAATTTTCTTCTGGAGAAAGTCTTATTTTTGTTTTTTCAGCTAGAAAAAAAAAGCAATTTAGTCGAAATTATTACCCTTTAAGCTATATTTTTTCAACTACAATCTACAGAACAAACCATCGTTATACAATAACTTGCCTAATTACCCAAACCTGCCTAGTTAACCTGATTTACCTATTTGAAGTCTTTAAATGTCAGTTTAACCTGTATAGAAGTGTAGTGAAAAATATCTAGTCAAATATTATTTACTGTCATAAAAGATCATCAAGAAATCAGTTATTAGAAATGAGTTATTAAAACTATTATGTCTAGAAACGTGTTGAAAAAAATTTCAGAAATTATAAACAGAAAAAAATTAACACGGAGGCTAATAATTCTGACTTCAAATGCATACATAATAACTATACACAGTACACACACACACACACACACACACACACACACACACACACACACACACACACACACACACACACATATACACATTATATATATATATATATATATAAAATGTAAAACAAAATTTTATTTTAGATGTAATTAATCACAAATAATTTTTGCCCAGCACATAATTCAACTGCAGGTAGTGACTTATTTATGAACACTTAAAATGAGACTAAACAGACGAGAGAACTGTAAAAACATATTTTACATCAAAAATCAGTAAACAGGCTTACAAGGATAACCTAAGAAGTTGGTAAAAGTCTTATTTAAAAAATAAATGAATAAAAATGTTACTGTGTAAACAAATATACAAATACTGAGGGGGGAAAATCTACTTTATTTTAAGGTGTCCTTGTTACACATGTTTTGTAATTCATATAGTGATTATAATTAACTAACTAATTATAATTAATAAGCAACTAACTGAAAACACAAGCTTTCTTCTTTAAACCTAATCATATAATAAAGTTAAAGGGGGAATAGGTTATTGTAGGTGATTCTGATAAGCAGTGGCGGTTCTAGACCAGAGTGACTGGGGGGCAGTGCAGGGGCCACTTGTTCTTTTAGGGGGCACACTTTAACATACATCACAAAATTTTTTCATGCAGCACTCAGCAGTCTTCATAAACAAGATAATTAAATAACTTATACTCAAGATAGTCTTCCATGTTAATGTATTTGACAAGTAACGTTGTTACGTTTTCACACCTGTAAACTTTAACAGATGCAGCTGAAGTCTTTTTTTCTGCCCTCCCATTTATTTAAAATGATGTTTTCCAATTGATCTTTAACAAGAAGATTTTCACAAAATTTTGTATAAAACAATAAAAATTCTTCTGGAGTCATAATAAGCCTTATTTCTTACAGTTTGTATTGATTAAAAGCATTTTTAATAAAAAAAAAAATGCTATGGTCAGTATTATTAGCCCGCTTAAGAAATATTTACTATATATTTTTTGATTGTCTACACAACAAACCCGTTATACAATAACTTGACTTACAACTAGTTAACATAACCTATAGTGAAGTCTTTAAATTACACTTTAATCTGAATCAAAGACTATAGAATACTTAAAGGGACTTTGTCTGATTACAAATATCTTGCAAAATAACTAGTAAAATATTATGCTCTGACTGTCACTATGGCAAAGTTAAAAAAATAGTTTATCGAAATTAGTTAAACTATTATGTTTAAAAACATGTTGTAATAAATCATGTGTTGAAGACTCATTCTTCATGTCATCACTGAAAACACAAATGAATGATGACAAAACTAAACGAATTGACTATTACTTCTACATGAGCGTGACTGAAAATCGGGTCACGTGGATCACTTGACGCAGAAGTACAAACCAGGCTTAAAACACCACAGCTGAAATCTACCCGCATTTGGCAGGTTGGCGGGTGTTAATGTCAAGCCCTGATTAGAATCATAAAAACAGCATATACTGTATCATTCCCGTCTTCCAGCAGAAAAGCAATGAGAAAAACACTTTGTTAAACATCTTGTTTAACAACAGTTATGAGATTAAGTTTGTCGTTCATCATAAGGATGCTTCTCCAGAGAAAAATGTAACCATAATCCCATGTGTCTCCACTTGTATGTCTTCAATTGATAAATTAAAAGTTATCAATTTAAATTTTTTTGCAAATTGGCCACTGCAAAGCACATTTTGGTCAACCACTCACTAATGAATATCCCTTTTCTGTGTATCACAGACATAATTGCATGAATACCTTATGCTTTTTCAACCCAATCCCTCAAACCACCTATTTCCCTTCCAGTATATAACGCCTATGTACCAGAGTCCGATCAATTCCCATTGAAGCAAAGTCCCACCCTTCATTTCTTTTCTGGCTTAATATACTGTTTCACTCAAAAGTACATCAGGTTACGTAAGCAAAACCTCTTCGTGAACAGCATGTCTTTAATTTGATAGCTCTATACTCTTACTGCATGCCAACAATTGTCTCATTTATTAAAGGATTAAAGGATTTCTATGGGATTCTCTGTGAGCACCTGGTTCTGGGACCAGCATGGATTTGTCCACTCACTCCGGAGAGACCAAAGCACATCCACCTGGCTCCTGCCCAGAAACACCGCTCAATGCCTGTATTCAAGCGCAGAGCTGAACATTACTTAAAGAACAGCCATAATGCTGTCATCCCACACTTCACATACATGAAGGTGATCCACTGGACTACATCTGTAGCGCTGAGCTCAGGTTGCTCAAGCCCACAGGAAACAGCTTGACAAACAGGAAGAGAACTTTCTCAGACATTTGCTTTGAGGCAAACTACACTGTAAGAAAGAAAATACAGGAATACTTGTACATTTCTGCCAGGACAGCTAAATGCAATGTATGTCAAAATGTGGGTAAAACACCTGGAAAAATCAATATAGGATTTTCTAGTGTAATAATGTAATCCGCTTGGTCTGTTTTTAGTGACTTTTTCTACAGTGTGCTAAAATCTGGTCATTTTCAATTTACCCTTGTGTAATGTTCAAATGAATTACACCTTCATTTAATTAGTGGGTGTTTTTGCCAAAATTGACCTCCATTATATGACATTTTTTGATTGAAAAGCCTTGACACCATATAATCATTCATTCTTGATTGCTGGTGTTTTTCCTTGTTGGGAAAAGATAAAATTTGTTATTTTTACTGTTGATCATCAGTTTGCACCATTAACTTTTTAGATAGGCCAGGACAAAAAAGCTTCAAGTTTTTATATGGAGTAAAACAGTAAGTTATAGAGTGCATGGATGATACACTTCCTATGCTTACTATGTTTTGAAAGCTGCGGTACAAATTTTTATTTTCTCAAACATATCAAGGGTGCAAAGGTCTCTTACATTACACACGTTACACACAGAAGTCAGAATTACTACCCCCCTTCAACCCCCACCCCCCCACACACCCCCTTAGATTTTTTTTTTCTTTGGTAAATATTTCCCAGATGATGTTTACCAGAGGAAGGAATATTTTCACAGTATGTCTGATAATATTCTTTCTTCTGGAGAAAGTCTTATTTTTTATTTCGGCTAGAATAAAAGCAGTTTTTAGTTTAAAAAAAAAACAAAAACATTTTAATATCAAAATTATTAGCCCCTTTCAGCTATTTTATTTTGATAGTCCACAGAACAAACCATCATTATACAATAACTTGCCTAATTACCCTAACCTACCTAGTTAACCTAATTAACCTAGTTAAGCCTTTAAATGTCACTTTAAGCTGTATAGAAGTGTCTTGAAATCTATTTAGCGAAATATTGTGCACTGTCATCATGACAAAGATTAAATAAATCAGTTATTTGAAATGAGTTATTAAAACTATTATGTTTAGAAATGTGTTGAAAAAAAACTGCTCTCTGTAAAACAGAAATAAACAGGAGGGCTGATAATTCAGGTGGGCTAATAATTCTGACTTCAACTGTGTGTGTGTGTGTGTGTGTGTGTTTATATATATATATATATATATATATATATATATATATATATATATATATATATATATATATATATATATATATATATATATATATATATATATATATATATATATATATAATTATTAGCATGCAAAGCAAAACATTTGTGCATCATATGGTTAGTCTTTGTGCTGAGTTAGGGGCTCCACCTGGAGAAATCCTGCAGCCCAAATATGCTGGCAGACCGGCATGGTACGATAGGAAGAGCAGGATTGTATAATCCACAACCTTTCATTAAGCACTCAATCACTGCCACAATATCTTCCTCTCACTTTTTAATTTACATCACTGACTTTCTCAAACACATCCATCCATTTAGGGGTGTCACTTCAAGGTTATAACCTGCCAAGCCATAGAAGGAAATACTGCCTCCCTTGCACAATGGGGAGAACTTCCATTGTCAGTCAATTTGATTCTGTATAGTCTGTTTTGAATATGATGGAGAAAAAACACAATACACCTTGGGTTGTCATCGCTGAAAAGGAAGAAAGCATGCCACAACAACATTTTGATTTGCAAACCAATGCACTGTGAAAAAAAATGTTTTTCTAGATTTTTGGTTTGTTTTTAGTCCAAAAATCAAAAAATTCTTGAATCAAAAAGCATTTTCTAGACAAGCAAAAAATGTTGTCTTGTTTTAAGAAAAGCAAATGCCAAAATAAAGTGGGTTTTTCCTTAAAACAAGTAAGGTAATCTGCAGATGAGGTAAGAAAAATATGTCAAAAAGAAAAACAAGACGCTTACCCCGCATTGGCAGATTATTGTCCTTATTTTAAGGAAAAACTCACTTAATTGTGCCCTATTATTTATTGCTTGTCTAGAAAAAAAGCTTAATTGAAATTTTGTTTTAGATATTTAAAAAAATAGAAAAAAAGCATTATTTTTGCAGTTAGCAGATGATTCTTTAAAGTGAAATAAAGAGTGTGTAGATATGTTTTCCAAACCAAGGATTATTATGAGTGGTTTGTTAAATCAGTTGTTCAACAAGGCACATTACAAGTTTGAATCAGTCAGATAATTTATTCATTGAAATAAATCCATAAGAACGGTTACTGAATCATCACCTCATTCATTCTGTGAACTGCAGATTGTCAATGAGACGAAATGAAGCTATTTAGACCAGTGTTTCTCAACCACGTTCCTGCAGGACCACCAGCTCTTCACAGGTTCCAAGAAGTATTTTAAACCAAACACACCTGATTCGGATTATCAGCTCATTAGAAGAGACTGAAAGACCTGTAATGGGTGTGACAGACAAAGGAGACATCCAAAACATGCAGTGTTAGTAATGGTCCAAGAACATGATTAAGAAAACACTGATATAGATTAACATTTGTGTCAGTATCATGAGTATCACATCTGTATCATGCTATTATATTGGTTGTCTCTTAGTATGCATTCTTCAGTATTCTTACACACTCATATTCTTATGTAACGTCATCATCAATTGTCAAAGTTTGGGTGTTAAACTGTCAACAATTTGGGGGTCATCTTGAATAGCACACTCTCATTTGAAGGTCACATCAATAATATTACGCGTACTGCATATTTCCACCTGTGTATTATCACTCGTCTCCGCCCTTCTCTCACAATCAATAACACAGCCATTCTTATCCATGCATTAGTTACTTCACATCTTGACTACTGTAATGCACTTATTTCTGGGCTTCCTTTTAAACTTCTCCATAAACTCCAACGGATTCAGAACCATGTAGCTCATGTCATCTCTAGGACTCCATCTCACGAGCAAGTCACACCACTTCTTTATCAGCTTCACTGTCTTCCAGTAAAGTTTCGTATTGATTTTAAAATATTACTTCTAACTTTCAAGGCTTACTTCTAATTTTCACCGAACTTTTCCATATTTATACCCTTCATCGTACTCCTAGATCAGCCAACTATTTCTCTCTGGTACCACATCGCACTCGATTAAGCACAATGGGAGACAGATATTTAAGCTCTATGGATCTTTGACTATGGAACTCCATTCCCCTGGATCTAAGGAGCAGTGATAGTCTTGACACATTTAAATCTCGTCTAAAGACCCATGTTTTAAAACAGGCGTTCCTTTAACAATTTTTTTTATCTTTTTTTGTTTTTTTATCAAGTCATTTTATATTCACAATGTGTGTTTAAACTTGTTTGGTCAATGCTTGTTTGGTAATGTTGTATTATGTTTTAATTTGTTCTAGCATGGCTGTTGATGCTTATTGTAAGGTGACCTTTGGTGTCTAGAAAGGCGCCATTTACAGATAAAATGAATTAGTATCATTATTATTAAAGTTCAGTTTCAAAACTCAAGAACTGCAAGAACTCCTGGATGTGTTTTTTACATAGGACACATCGATGCAGACTTAATCGAAAATCCGTTCGAGAAGTTCCAGAAGTCATTGTGGCTAAATAAAGAGGTGGGAAGCACAATATTTTATATAGATTTATTATTAAATTTCAGGTAGATCACTTATTTGTCTTAGGAGTTTTCTTAAATAAAATGGCGAAAGTAAACAATACCATGAAAATCTTTATAAAGGCACAAATGCATTAAGGGAATTTGCTGGAATTCATATTAAAATTACTTTTATTTGTATTGTGTAATTGTGTATATTTGTAAGGTCTTCATGCATAGTATATATTGTGAAATGATGAAAAGTAATAAATCATTGTATGAATGTTGTTATGTTTAAATAATTTTTTGTTAAATAGTGAAGTTATGGCGATGCAGTGGCACAGTAGGTAGTGTTGTCACCTCACTTTTTTCTCTTTTTTGAAAAACATGATACAATACTTATATTCCCAACAGTATATTTGTGTGTATTCAATAAATAAATAAATAAATAAATAAAATCTTGACATTTTAATCTTTCTTTTCTTTCATGGTATTGATGTGAAGTTTTATGTTCACTTCCTAATTTCTGAACTGTGAAAAGATGGATTTAGAAATAACTTGGCGATCAAATTCAGTGGCATTACAGCACTAGAATAGGACATAGTTTAGAAATAGAATAAAAAATCAGGCACAAATATTGCGCTTTTGTATTTGTACAGCAGAGCCAAGTCACAGATTGAAATGATTTACGAGCAACTATGTTGTTCTCTTTTTTTTTTTTTTCCTGCTCTGGGTTTGGAAGCTGAAGCACCCCGATCACTCTCTTTGACAACATCCACTCCATGTCTATGCAAATTGTGAATTTGATATCTCTATTCATACATGCCATGATCCCTTTCCAAGACACGCGGTCATGCACTTCAAAGGAATCAGAAGGGCTTATCACAGCTCCAGTGCGCAGTCCATTTATGAGGCAGGCAAGAAATCATGCGACACATTTTAAGTGCCAACAGAGCCGTTCGCAGAAGCAACCCA